>NW_027361676.1:53385000-53497500 GCF_039654945.1 Dendrobates tinctorius | reverse complement strand
GATCTTCTCCTGGCTGTGTGGGCTGCCGATCGCCATGCTGGATCCGGGGGCCACCATGAGTCCTCTCCCTCTTCCCAGCATCCTCTTCTTGTGCCTGATCTCATCGTGGCACTGCGCATGCGCAGCAGTGTCTTGGTGACAGGAGAGGCATCCTGCCCCCTGAATTGACAGATGAATGGGGCAGGAGTGACATCATGTCAGTGAGTGGCCAGGAGACATTCGGCCTGACTGCCACGGCAATCTTCATGCTTCATGGATTAGTGATCCAGGCAAGATGAAAAGACAGCCGGAAGCAGAAGATGTCACAGGGAACCGCTAGACTGCACTCTGGGACCCAAGGAGCTGCAGCTGCGACAGGTAAGTATGTACGTTTTTTTGTGTTCTAGGGTGATAATACTCCTTTAAGACCAGCCAGAAGAGACACTGGGTGAGCTGCTGAAAAGGCAGCCACAGGAATCCCCAGCAATTGGGGTCCTGTATATTTTACCCGAGGTATGTTCAGACCTAGATGTTTTGTTCCCTGCATGTTGACCCCATGTAGAGGGTGAAACATCTTGGGTCAAAATGCTCGGGGCAAAACATTAGATGGCGACACATCCAGGAACAAAATGCTGTAGGTGAAACATCCTGGGGCGAAACATCCAGGGGTGAACTGCTGGGGGCGAAACATCCAGGGGCGAACTGCTGGAGGCTAAATTTCCGGGGGCGAAACATCCAGGGGTGAACTGCCGGGGGCGAAACATCTGGGGGCGAACTGCTGGGGGCGAAACATCCGGGGGCGAACTGCTGAGGCTGAACTGTTGGGGGCGAAACATCCGGGGGTGAACTGCTGAGGGCGAAACATCTGGGGGTGAAAAATCCAGGGGCAAACTGCTGGGGGCGAAACATCCGGGGGCGAATCATTCGGAGATGAACTGCTGGGGGCGAAACATCCGGGGGCGAACTGCTGGGGAAGAAACATCTGGGGCGAACTGATGGGGATGAGACATCGGGGGCGAACTGCTGGGAACAGCTGGGGGCAATATGTGCGGGGGTGAAATGTGCAGGGGCAAAACATCCTGGGGGCCAAATCCTGGAGACGAAATGTGCGAGGGTGAAATGTATACAGGGGCGAACTGCTGGGGACGAACTGCTGGGGGTGAAACATCCGGGGGCGAAACATCCAGGGGCGAACTGCTGGGGCGAAACATCCGAGGGCAAACTGCTGGGGGCGAAACATCCAGGGGAGAACTGCTGGGGGCAAAACATCGGGGGCGAACTGCTGGGGACTGCTGGGGGCGATATGTGCAGGGGTGAAATGAGCGGGGGCGAAACATCCTGGGGGCCAAATGCTGGGGACAAAATGTGCGGGGGCGAAATGTACCCAGGGGTGAACTGCTGGGGGCGAACTGCTGGGGGCAAAACATCCAAATCCCGGTGAGGAGGCAGCGAGGATCATTGCAGGCTGTAGGCTTTCCTGAAGAGGTGGATTTTCAGGTTCTGCCTGAAGGATCCGAGTGTGGTTGATAGCCGGATGTGTTGGGACAAGGAATTCCTGAGGATGGGGGCTATTCAGGAGAAGCCTTGGTGGCGGTTGGGTGAGGATCGAATAAGTGTGGAGGAGAGAAGGAGGTCTTGGAAGGATCAGAGATTACGTGAGGGAAGATATCGGGAGATTAGTTCAGAGATATATGGAGGAGACAGGTTATAGATGGCTTTGTAGGTCAGTATTAGTAATTTGAATTGGATATGCTGAGGGAGTGGGAGCCAGTGAAGAGATTTGAAGAGGGGAGGAGTAGCGAGGAGAGAGATTAATTAGTCTGGCAGAAGAGTTAAGGATGGACTGGAGAGGTGCGAAGGTGTTAGCAGGAAGGCCACAGAAAAGGATGTTGCAGTAGTCAAGACGGGAGATGATGAAGGCATGCACAAGCATTTTAGTAGAATGAGGGTTGAGGAAGGGATGGATTCTGGAAATATTTTTGAGCTGTAGGCGGCAGGAGGTGGAGAGAGCTTGGGTGCAGTTTGAAGGACAGGGCAGAGTCAAGGGTTACTCCGAGGCAGCGGACCTCCGGAACAGGGGAAAGCACAATGTCATCGATTGTTATAGATAGGTCAGGTAAGGCCTCTTTCACACATCAGGTTTTCGCCGTCAGGCGCGATCCGGCGCTTTTGACAGAAACCGGATCCGGCGAAATGCAATGCCGGATCCGGTTTCCCCCCCATTGACTTGCATTTGCGCCGGATCGCGCCGGATGGCCATGCGTTTCATCCGATTTTTGCCGGATCCGGCAATGTGTCGCGATCCGGCGTCTGGAAAAAACGGCTACTGTAACGTTTTTTGTCTCCGGCGAAAAAGCCGGACACGCCGGATCCGGCGCGTCTGGCTTTTTCACACAATGAAAGCCTATGAGCGCCGCAATGCGCCTGATCCGGCGAAAGCCGGATCCGGTGGCCGGATCCGGTTTTTTTGGTCTGAGCATGCTCAGTAGCTCTGCCCACTACAACCTGTCAAAGAAGGGCTGTAGGAACATGCTATATATAGTTTTCCAGTAGCCAATCCCGTTCGGAAGGCCACAAGGGTCAATTTTAAAAACCAGATCCGGCGTAATCCGTCGAAAAACGGATAGAAAAACGGATGAACCGGATGAGACGGATCCGGTTTTGTCTGTCAAGAACAAGACGGATCCGGCAGAAAACCGGATCCGGCACATCAGGTTTTACAAAACATTTGCCGGATCCGGCATTCCGGCACGACGCCGGATCGCGCCTGACGCCGAAAACCTGATGTGTGAAAGTAGCCTAAGGAAGATCTGTGAGATGGGGGAAAGATGATCAGTTCAGATTTGTCCACATTAAGTTTGAGGAAGTGGGAGGAGAGGAAGGAGGATATGGCAGATAGACACTCTGGGATTCTGGAGAGCAGAGAGGTGATGTCTGAGCCAGGGAGGTAAATCTGAGTATCATCGGCATAAAGGTGGTACTGGAATCCCCTGGACTTTATTAGTTGCCCCAGGCCAAGTGTATAGATTGAGAAGAGTAGGGGTCCTAGAACAGAGCCTTGGGGGACTCCAACAGAGAGAATGTGGGATGAGGAGGTAGTGTGGGAGTGGGAGATGCTGAATGTGCGGTTGGAGAGGTATGAGGAGATCCAGGATAGGACGAGGTCTTTGATGCCAAAGGTAGAGAGGATCTGAAGTAGGAGGCAGTGGTCAACTGTGTCGAAGGCAGAGGACAGATCTAGAAGGAGGACTATAGAGTAATGTCCGTTCGCTTAGGCTGTAAGTAGGTCGTTAGTAATTATGGTCAGGGTTGTCTAAGTGGAGTGGTGGAAGCGGAAACCAGATTGTAGATTGTCAAAGATCAGGCTAGATGAGAGATGGGAGGAAATTTCAGCGTGGACGTGTTGCTCCAGGAGTGTGGAAGCGAATGGGAGCAGCGATATTTGGAGATAGCTGGACATAGCGGTTGGGTCGAGGGTTGGCTTTTTAAAGATAGGCGTGATTGTGACATGTTTGAAAGCAGAAGGGAAGGTACCAGAAGTTAGTGATAGGTTGAAGCGGTGAGTTAGGGATGGGATAAGAGTGGTGGTGAGGTTGGGGAGGAGGTGGGATGGGATGGGGTTGAGAGCACAAATGGTGAGGTGTGATTTGGAGAGAAGATGAGCAAGCTCCCCTTCAGTGATGTTGGATAAGGAGGTTATGGGGTTTGGGCATTGGCCTGGTATACAAAGGGGGTGTGGTGGTTGAACAATAAAGACTCGCTGTGTTTGATCTATCTTGTTTTTGAAGCGCGTAGCAAAGTCATCAGAAGAGATTAGGGAAGTTGGAGGGGGGAGTGGTGGGCGGAGGAGGGAGTTAAAAGTAATGAACAACTGTTTAGGGTTGTGGGATAAGGAAGATACAAGGGATGTAAAGAAGGCCTGTTTAGCAGAGGTGAGAGCTGATTTCAATGCAAATGTTGCTTGCTTGAGTGCAGTGAAGTCGTCTTGCGAGTGCATTTTCTTCCAGCGCCGTTCAGTAATTCTGGATGCTTGCCGAAGCCTTTTAGTGGTGTTATTGTGCCTGGGTTGTCTATTGATTCATCGCACTCTGTTATGCATTACAGGGGCGACCGAGTCGATGGCTGATGCAAGAGTGGCATTGTAGAAACTAGTTGCAGTGTCAGTGTCGTGGAGTGAAGATATGGGGGACAGTGGTAAAATAGAGTCAGAGAGTCTGCGAGTGTCTAGGTGTGCGAGGTTTTTGCGAGGGTGCGCGTCTTGCTGGATATGGGTGACAGGTGAGGAGGACAGGGATGAGAAAGAGAGTAGATGGTGGTCAGATAGAAGGAGAGGGGAGGTTGTGAAGTTAGATAGGGAGCAGAGACGGGTGAATACCAGGTCTAATGCGTGTCCGTCTGTGTGGATGGCTGAGGAAGACCACTGAGTAAGTCCAAAGGATGAAGTAAGGGACAGGAGTTTGGAAGCTGCCAACTGGTGGGTGTCAATGGGGATGTTGAAGTCACCCATGATGATAGTGGGAATGTCAGCAGAGAGAAAGTGAAGGAGCCAGGCAGAGAATTGGTCAATGAAGGCAGTGGTCGGGCCTGGAGGTAGATACAGGTATAGTGTAAGATACAGTTATTTCTGCTATTCCCCCCCCCCTGTAGCTTGCAATAAGCGATGTGCTAAACTCAGCATATCATTGATATGTTTGTAGGAAATCATTTACTTAGAATAAAAGCTATGGCCGTTTTTTTGTGTAGTAAACTCTGATTTCTGTCTACTTCAATAACTAGCTTACTCTTTAAAATATAATATTCTATCTGCTGTATTGTTAGAAATGTAGAAATTAATCATTTGGATTTAATTTTGATTATTTACTAGTTCCTCATCAAGCAGAACCTATTTGAGATTACTGGTATCAGAAATTGAGATTATTTAGGAGTACAAATAAAATTTGCTTCTTTGCTCCATTTGGGCAAAGCGAAAATGTTAGTTAATAGATCATTTTAAAATGAGTAAATCACTATAAAAGCACATTTTTTTTCAATAAAAGAAAAAATATGATGCCATCGTGTACCACTGTAACGTGGCGCGGGGTGGTAGCTGTGGGTGAGGTACTCATCTCTTATGCCCTGGCACGTTACATGAAGATGGGGCTTTGATTGGCCATGAACAGATTTTGAGGACTTCAATGAAGGAGACCACCAGTTGAAAATAAACTTTTTACTCAAAGATAACTTTGTGGGAATTATGTACAGTATGTAGTGGGTACACAAATTTATGAATGCTTCCTTCACCAGCATCTTCGCACAGTTTCTATTCTTTTCTCTGCACTCGTTTGTTCTCTATCGCCACTGTTTACTTTACTTCACGACAACCCAGCTCAGTACTGTAGTTAATTTATCAAAAGTCCTATTCTCAAACTGCGGTTCCATGCCTTTATCCCCTCAAGGGAACTATGTTGATAATACTGCAGCAACCGGCACTTTGCTTCTTTGTCAATGATGCTCTGGAACTCCCGGCCAGGGCACTCTCTCTGTTTTGCATACTCTGTACCATCTTGGCCCATTACCTCTCTGAGTTATAAACTCTGGGCAGTTCTGTTACGCGTCCTCTCCCAGCACCCGTCTCCAACTGATCACTCTGTCCTCCTGTCAGTTTTCCTTATCTCTTTACTCCAATTCATGCTAACCACAATTTTGATCTCTCCTCACTTCAGGGTCACCCACGTCTTGGAATTACTAGGAGTCTCAACCTACTCACTGCACACTATGGGCCCCACCCTATCCTAGAGATAATTTTATTTTTTCTTTCTTCATTTGAATGATCTTTCCACATAAGCTTTTGAATAAAAAATTTTAAGAGGCATCAATTACTGAAATTTGTTCATTTTAATGCATCGGGTATTCCAGAATATGTATGTAGTTTATTTATGAAGTTTTAATAATAATTCAATAATGCACCCCCCAATCCTGATATGCATGGTCCTCTCACCCCCCAATCCTGATATGCATGGTACCCTTCCCCCCATCCTGGTATGCATGGTCCCCTCACCCCCAATCCTGATATGCATGGTCCCCTCACCCTCCAATCCTGGAATGCATGGTCCTCTCACCTTCCAATCCTGGTATGCATGGTCCTCTCACCCCTCTTTCCTGGTAAGCATGGTCCCCTCACCCCCCAATCCTGGTATGCATGGTCCCCCTCACCTCCCTTTCCTGGTATGCATGGTCCCGTCACCCCCCTTTCCTGGTATGCATGGTCCCCTCATGCCCCAATCGTATTGTGATATGCATGGTCCCTTCACCCCCTAATCCTGATATGCATGGTTCTTTCACCCTCAATCCTGATATGCATGGTACCCCTCACCCCCCAATCCTGGTAAGCATGGTCCCCTCACCCTCCACTCCTGGAATGCATGGTCCCCTCACCCCCAATCCTGGTATGCATGGTCCTCTAACCCCTCTTTCCTGGTAAGCATGGTCCCCTCACCCCCCTTTCCTGTTATGCATGGTCCCCCTCACCCCCTTTTCCTGGCATGCATGGTCCCATCACCCCCCTTTCCTGGTATGCATGGTCCCCTCACCTCCCTTTCCTGGTATGCATGGTCCCCTCACTTCCCTTTCCTGGTAAGCATGGTCCCCTCACCCCCCTTTCCTGGTATTCATGGTCCCTTCACCCCCTTTCCTGGTATGTATGGTCCCCTCACCCCCCTTTTCTGGTATGCATGGTACCCTCACCTCCTTTTCCTGGTATACATGGTCACCCTCACCCCCCTATCCTGGTATGCATGGTCACTCTTACCCCCCTATCCTGGTATGCATGGTCACCCTCACCCCCCTTTCCTGGTATGCATGGTCACCCTCACCAACCCTTTCCTGGTATGCATGGTCACTCTCACCCCTTTGCTGGTATGCATGGTCCCCCTCCCCCCATTGCTGGTATGCATGGTTCCCCTCACCCCCTTTGCTGGTATGTATGGTCACCCTCACCCCCCTTTCCTGGTATGCGTGGTCTGGTCCCCCTCACCCCCTTTTCTTGGTATGCGTGGTCCCGTCACCCCCCTTTCCTGGTATGCATGGTCTCTGTTAAAATAAAAAATAGTTATATACTCATCTTCTGACGGCCCAAGATCTCCACTCAACGCGCCCGGCCTTGCGGTTCCAGTAATGCTTTGTGCGAAACACCGCTGATGATGTCACGCTCTCGCGAGAGTGACGTCATCTCCGGTCTAAGGCGCAAAGCATTACTGGGACCACGAGGCCGAGCTCGTGGAGTGGAGATCGCGGGCCATCAGAAGGTGAGTATAACCTTTTTTTATTTTAATTCTATTTTTTACAGATGCGCTGTGCCTGATTGGGCATTGCGCCCGACTGCACCTGCCGCTGATTGGTCGTGTTGGTTATGTTGTGGCTTTGTCTCTCCCTCTAGTTTTTGGTCTTTGATGGCGTTTTCCTTGTTATGTATATGTTTTCTCCCCATGTATAAGGAATAAAGATAGCTGCCAATAAGTGGTGAGGTCATGGTTACATGTTATGAATGAGTCACCGGAGGAGGAAACAACAAAAACACAAGCTAAGTCCAGAAAACCAGAGAGGTTGGTAGCTAGCGGATTGCAGACCCCTGATCCTATTCACCACAACTAACAGTAGCCGTGGGGGGTTCCTACGGTGCCCTAGACCCCTCGTCACAGCCGGAGAGCTAAATAAGCCTAAAGAAAGAAAGGGGAAATCTAAACTGCCCCAGAGCAGACCCCAAAGCAATAGACAGCCCCCAACATGTATTGTCGGTGAAAAACAGATGAAAACACAAACACAGACAGAAAGACAGGCTGAGCAAATGATGGGGCCCAACTAACTAGATAGGAAAGGACAGAAAAGATGCTGGCTGCAATCACGCAAAAAATCCTGCCAAAAATAATGTCCAACACGTTTGATAGAAAAGACCCTGAAGTCACTAGACTTCAAAATCACTATATCAGCACTCAGGTATATTATGAAGACAGAGCAAAGAGATCAACTGATCAGAGACAAAAATGGAGTTCAGCCCATCCCAACCAGGGCAGGCTGAACAGAAACACTAAGTAAACAGACAAAATCTCATGGAAAAATAGCAGAGCAAAAACTTAGCTTTTAGTAGACAGGAACTAAACTGGATGCCAGAGCTCAGAGCAGAAAGGATCACCAGCAAACCCTGCAGGGCGTCGGCTGCCTTATATCCACTCAGAAATTCTGGATGTCCAATCACACTCCACCTGTTCTGATGACAGGTTCTTCCCATCCAGATCAATTTCACTACCTCCTTTCACCAGCAGAGGGAGTTCATCAGACATCAGAGGTGAAGGAGAAAATGAACTCATAACAGTTACACAGAACTCATGAATATGCTACCTCTAGTGATAACCTCTTGCTGATAAAACAGTGATTTTATCAAAACTACACTAAGCAGTCCAATAAGTGACACATCATTGGCATCAGGGTCAGATTAGGTGGCAAAAAGCAGGTGATAGATCCCCTTGAATGATGTCAGTCTGACCTGGCCCAGTTGTAGGATAACAAGCCAAAACCATGATACTAAAACCATTGTGTTTCAAAGATAGTATGTGCTTTTATGCTGTAATGCATTTTCTCTTTCTCTAAACATAAATCTTTTAATTTAAACAAAAATGCACTATTTTGGTCTTAGTCAACCACAAAAACTTATTCTAAAAGCCTTCTAGCTTGTACAGATAATCTTTAAAAATCCATAAATGGGAAGCAATATTCTTTTTGTAGGAGAGAGCAATTAGTTCCAGCGGCGTGTAAAATTCTTTCTTTATTCCTTCAATAAAAGTACATAAATCTTCATAATGTGTGCCCCAACATGGACAACGGCAACGCGTTTCGATCTAAAAGATCTTTGTCAAAGCCAGATAATCTTTAAAAATCCATAAATGGGAAGCGATATTCTTTTTGTAAAGGCTTTCTCTTTGCATCCTGAGATACACACTACTGTTCAGTGTTCTCTTGATGGTGGACTTATGAACATTAACATTAGCTAATGAGAAAAAGGCCTTTAGTTACTTAGAGGATACCTTGAGTTCCTTTGTGACATTTTCAACTATAATACTGTATGTTTTGCTCTTGTAGTGATCTTCGTTGATTGAACACTCCTGCGAAGGATCATAGTCTTGAATTTCCTTCATCTGGATATAAAGGGCCTGTCACACTAACTATGACTATAGTGACTATAACGTCACTGGTTTTTGTAACGTAGCAGCGATATTGCTAGCGATATCGCTATGTGTGATACTTACCTCTGACCGGCTGCCCCGCTGATTATTGCTGATCGCATGAGAACGTTCTAGACCGTTTCTCATCGTCAGCATCATGCTGGGCTTCCTGTGTCGCCGACGAGCGACGCGTGGACGCGGGCCAGAGGACGTCAGGATCACCTCGTCTGACAGGTAAGTAACGACCCCCGACCGCTGCTATGTCACTGGTGAGATCTGCCTGTGTGGCAGCTCACTAGCGACCACTTAGCGATGCACCAGCGATCCTGACCGCGTCATATCGCTGGTCGGGATCGTTGGTGCATCGCTAAGGGTGACAGTACCTTAAAGGGAATCTGTCACCCCTTTTTTGAGATATCATATAATGATATCATTCAATTATGTGTCACAAAAGGATTCTCTTAGTACTCTTGCTTCCCCCTGACCCCGCACCTTTCATGCATAAATACCTTTTTTATATCGGTTCAGATGTATGTAAACTGCCACGGTCCGGTCCGATGGGCGGGGCTTATTCAACTGCTCCCCCTCCCTGTCTTGCTCTACACAAGAAGAAATGTGTAGAGCAAGACAGGGAGGGGGGAGCAGGTGAATAAGCCCCGCCCAGCAGACCGGACAGCGGCAGTTTTTTTATTTACTGTAGTTATCTTTATCTACTTTTTGGACTTGTGTGAAAACTGGTGTAGTTTTAGGATAAAAGTATGCAGAAATATGGAATATTCTAAAGGATTCACAAACTTTCAAGCACAACTACACATGTCATTATGGGAACATTAACTTTCTTTTTGCAAAGTTTTTGGTGAATATATCTGTAGGGATATTTTGAATGCACCTTTGTCACCTTTTTGCTATAGGGAGGTATAGGTATTCCTATGAGTAGTGATGAGCAAATTTGTTTGGAAAATGATTGCCAAACATAAATTCAGTACAAATATGGCGCATTTGGATTCGTGATTGGAAACCCGAGTAAAATTTTATAAAATCGGTAAAAATCGCTAACTTTCAGTAAAAGTGTGGGAAAATGTTTGAGTTGAGTTTGAAGGGAGCATTACTCAAAAAATCATAAATAAAATACAACCTTTATTGAAGCGTATCTAAAAATAAGACAACCACACAGAAAGCCAACAAATAACCGTGTCACCTATTTTGGCCCTACACTGGGGCCCTGATAGCAGCGACCTACCAGTGGAGGTTGGCACCCTACACACAATCGAGATTGGCGCCCCCGCTCCATGATGGCTGACCCTATTATTCCTAAATTACCTTGGACTGGTACAGCACACAGTCACCCATTTAACCAGGAAAGGAGTGTAAAGATGTCGCCGATATAAGTAGGTTATTAGGCAACAATAGAAAAAGTGCTGTAAACACAAGACATAAAGTGACATGTGCAGACAAATGAGTACCTGACTGTACTGTTCCCTGTGACTGAACACCTTCCTGTCAGCGGACGTTGGCACCCTACTGGTCAGTGGAATGGCGCCCCCGCTCCACGACGGCTATCCCTTAAGTCCCTGATATGACTGATAAATCAAGTAAGGATAGCAAAAACTAAATAGCCAGAAGGTACATTTTAACCCATTAGCCCATTATTGGCCCATATGAGAAAAAAGTATAATTCATATTGATAACAATAGAAGGGTACTCAAAGTTAGTAGTTGATGAAGTGAAACCTCAACGCGTTTCTCTTATTCGGATCATCAGGAGATGGATAATCAGATGCTGTGTGAAAGCTGACCAAAATACCCCATTGTTATGAATGAGTCACCGAGGAGGAAAAATAAAAACAAACTAAGCCCCAGAAAACCAGAGAGGTTGGTAACTAAGCGGATTGCAGACCCCTGATCCTATCCACACAACTAGCAGTAGCCGTGGAGCGTACCTACGATGATCCTAGACGCCTCGTCACAGCCAGAGAATTAAATAAGCCTAAAGCAAGAAAAGGGGAAATCTAAATTGCCCCAGAGCAAACCCCAAAGCAATACACAGCCCCCAAACATGTATTGTCGGTGAGACAAGATGAAAACACAAACACAGATAGAAAGATAGGCTGAGCAAACGATGGGGCCCACACTAACTAGAAAGGACAGGAAAGGAAAGATGCTGTCTGCAATCACGCACAAAACCCTGCCAAAAAATGTCCAACACTTTCTGATAACAAACCCTGAAGTCGCTAGACTTCAATTCCCTGTATCAGCACTCTGGTATATTCTGAAGACAGAGCAAAAAGAGACGAATCTGATGAGGGACAAAAAGCAAACTGGCATAAACAGAGACATAAGAATGGAAATTCAGCACAGCCCCAGCAGGGGCTGGCTGACCACAAAAACTGAGTAAACCAGACAAAATCTCATGAGAAAAAATAGCACAGCACACTTAGCTTGAGAAGGCAGGAACAGAACTGGAAACCAGAACCTCAGGGCAGGAAAAAGTCACCAGCACAAAATTAGGGAGTCGGCTGTCTTAAATCCAGTCAGAGACTCCTGATGTCCAATCACAGTCCTCCTCCTCAGGTGGCAGGTCTCTGCCATTTAGATCAGCTTCATTACCTGCTGTCACCACCAGAGGGAGCCCGGATGGAGAACTCACGACTCCTCTGTCAACGCAGCCAGCTCCACCACCCTCACGAGAAGCCAGAGGTAAACCAGAAAATGAGTTCACAACAGTACCCCCCCTTGAGGAGGGGTCACCGAACCCTCATCCACGCCACCAGGACGATCAGGATGGGCCCAGTGAAAAGCACGAACCAATCTATCGGCATGAATGTCAGAGGCAGAGACCCAAGAATTGTCCTCCTGGCCATAACCCTTCTACTTGACCAAATACTGGAGTCTCCGTCTAGCTAGACGAGAATCCAGTATTTTCTCTGCCTCATATTCCACATTACCTTCAACCAACACAGGGTCAGGAGGTGCCGCCATAGGAACCACTGGCTCAACAAACCTTTTCAACAGAGACTTATGAAGCATGTTATGGATCTTAAACGTAACTGGAAGAGCCAATCGAAAAGAAACCGGGTTAAGAATCTTAAAAATCCTATAAGGCCCAATAAATCTTGGCTTGAACTTTGTAGCTGCAACCTTCATAGAGATATTTTTTGATGACAGCCAAACCATATTACCCACTTTAAACCGGGGGACCAATGGTCCTATGCCAGTTGGAAAATTGCTGGGCCTTTTCTTGAGAGAGGGACAACTTATCCACCACTTGGTCCCAAATCTGCTGCATTCTCTCTACCACAGTGTCAACACCTGGGCAGGCTGAAGATTCGACTTGCCCTGAAGAAAATCGAGGATGAAACCCAAAGTTACAGAAAAAGGGCGACATCAATGTGGCAGAACTAGCTCTATTACTTAGGGCGAATTCGGCCAAGGGCAAAATTGAGACACAATCATCCTGATCAGCAGATATAAAACATCTCAAATAGGACTCCAAAGTCTGGTTTGTTCTCTCTGTCTGCCCATTGGTCTGTGGGTGAAACGCAGAGGAGAAGGATAACTGAATTCCCAGCTTGGAACAAAAGGCTTTCCAATATCTGGAGACAAACTGGACTCCTCTGTCCGACACAATGTTCTCAGGAATCCCATGCAACCGAACCACCTGTTGTAAAAACAAGGGCACCAACTCTGAGGAAGATGGCAGCTTAGAGAGTGGTACAAGATGGACCATCTTAGAAAATCTATCACAAATCACCCAGATAACAGTCATTCTCTGAGAGACAGGAAGATCGGAAATAAAATCCATTGAGATATGGGTCCATGGCCTCTTGGGCACCGGCAAGGGCATCAACAACCCACTAGAATGAGAACAAGGTTTAGACCGAGAACAAGTCCCACAAGACTGTACAAGACTTCCTGACATCACGAGATAAGGCGGGCCACCAAAAAGACAGACTCACCAAATCTCTGGTACCAAAAATACCTGGACGACCAGCCAACGCGGAGCAATGAACTTCAGACATCACTCTCTTCCTCCACTGGTCAGGAACATTCAATTTTCCCATAGGACAATGATCAGGTTTGTCCTCCTGAAATTCTTCCAGGGTACATCTCAAATCGGGCGAGATGGCAGAAAGAACTACCCCCTCACCTAGGATGGTAGTAGGTTTGGTCACAATAGAAGAATCAGCAAAGAAACTCCTAGAAAGGGCGTCTGCCTTAACATTCTTAGTGCCCGGAAGGAAGGAGACCACAAAATCAAAATGCGTGAAAAACAAGGCCCACCTAGCCTGTCTAGGATTCAGGTGTTTGGCCGACTCCAGGTAAATCAAATTCTTGTGGTCAGTGAGGACCACAACTTGATGTCTAGCGCCCTCCAACCAATGTCTCCACTTCTCGAATTCCCACTTCATGGCCAACAATTCCCGATTCCCCACATCATAGTTGCGTTCAGATGGGGAGAACTTTCGAGAAAAGAAGGCACAGGGATTCATTTTAGAAGTCACCGGATCTTTTTGGGAAAAAACAGCTCCTGCAATAATCTCCGAAGCATCTACCTCTACCTGAAATGGAAGTGAGACATCAGGTTGCCGTTAAACCGGAGCAGAAGTGAACCTCCGCTTCATCTCCTGAAATGCCAAAACAGCCTCTGGAGACCAATTCAGCACATCAGCGCCCTTCTTGGTCAGATCAGTCAGTGGTTTGGCAATACCAGAAAAATTAGCTATAAATTTATGATAAAAATTAGCAAAACCCAAAAACTTCTGGAGAGTCTTTAAAGAAGTGGGCTGAACCCAATCATAAATGGCCTGTACCTTGGCCGGATCCATTTCAATAGTTGACGGAGACAAAATATATCCCAAAAATGAAATCCTCTGTACACCAAAAAGGCAATTCGATCCCTTAACATACAGGGAGTTCTCCCTCCAAATCCGGAACACAGTCCGAACATGTTCGACATGAGAATCCCAATCACTTAAAAAGATCAGAATATCATCCAAATAGATGATCAAAAACTTATCCACAAAGCCCCGGAAAATATCATTCATGAAGGATTGGAAGACAGAAAGGGCATTAGTGAGCCCAAAAGGCATCACCAGGTACTCAAAATATCCCTCCGGAGTATTAAACGCCGTCTTCCATTCATCTCCATGCTTGATGCGAATAAGATTATATGCCCCCCTGAGGTCAAGCTTAGTAAACCAGCAGGCACCTTTAACTCTGGAGAATAAATCAGAAATCAGGGGTAACAGATACTGATATTTAACTGTAATCTTGTTAAGGGAACAATAGTCAATACAAGGCCTTAATGAACCATCTTTCTTAGCCACGAAAAAAAAGCCAGCACCTAAGGGTGAAGATGATGGTCTAATATGACCCTTCTCCAGCGACTCCTTAATATAAGATCGCATAACCTCGTGTTCAGGTACAGATAAGTTGAAAAACCGACCCTTGGGAAATTTACACCCAGGGCTCAACTCAATTGCACAGTCATAACTCCTATGAGGAGGCAGGGGCGCAGACTTACTCTCACTAAAAACATCATAAAAATCAGCCAAATAGTCAGGAACATCATGAGACTGGGGACAGGTGGAAAAAACAGGAGTGTCACCAAGAGCACACCGACAGCCCCAACTCACCACAGACACAGATTTCCAATCCAAAACTGGATTATGGACTTGCAACCAGGGGAAACCCAGAACAATAGTATCATGCAAATTATGCAGTACCAAAAATCTACAATTTTCTTGGTGGTCTGGGGCGACCCGCATTATCACCTGGGTCCAAAACTGAGGTTTATTCTCCGCCAAAGGAGTAGCATCAATACCCCTCAAAGGAATAGGCATCCGCAGAGGTATCATGGGAAAACCACAACGTTTAGCAAAATCCAAATCCATCAGATTCAAAGCCGCTCCTGAATCCACAAAAGCCTTGGCGGAAAATGTGGATAAGGAGCAGATCAGAGTAATTTCCAAAAGAAACTTAGGTTGTACGCCACCCACAGCAAATGTGTGTGCAAAACGTTTCTCTCGTTTAGGGCAGACAGAAATAATATGAGAGGCATCTCCACAGAAAAAACACAGCTTATTGCGCCTTCTATACTCCTGACGTTGCACCCTAGACAAAACTCTATCACATTGCATAGGTTCAGACATTTGTTGAAAAGGTGGCAACACCTCTTGTGTAGTTTTACGTTCACGTAAACACCGATCAACTTGAATGGCTAATAACATAGAATCGTCAAGATCAGAGGGAACAGGAAATCCCACCATAATATCCTTTATGGTTTCTGATAAACCCTTGCGAAAGAGAGCTGCCAAGGCACCATCATTCCATGTAGTAAGGACCGCCCACTTTCAGAATGTTTGACAGTATAACTCTGCAGAATTCTGACCCTGGTTCAATGCCAATAGGGCTTTCTCAGCTTGATCAACAGCATTAGGTTCATCACACAACAACCCCAAGGCTTCAAAAAATGCATCCACATTAGTCAGAATAGGATTTTCAGGTGTCAAAGAAAACGCCCAATCCTGGGGATCGCCGCGCAGCAAGGAGATGACAATTTTAACCTGCTGCGCAGAGATCCCCGATGAGTTAGGCTTCAAGGCAAGAAATAGTTTACAATTATTCTTAAAATTCAAAAATTTAGACAGATCCCCAGAAAACACATCAGGAGTAGGGATTTTTGGTTCAACAGCATGTGATTGAGCGAGATAGGTGGAAATTCCCTGCACTTCAGCATCGAGCTGCTCCACACGATCAGACAATTGCTTAATCTACATTAAGGAAAAAATCCTCCTATGGCCCCAGAGAAAAAGAGGAAAAAATATATATAAAAAAAAAAATTCTGACACTTTTTTTTACAATTTTTTTTCCTACTTTTCAGTACCCGAGAATCTGCGGTACGGCTGGTGATTCTGTTATGAATGAGTCACCGAGGAGGAAAAACAAAAACAAGCTAAGCCCAGAAAACCAGAGAGGTTGGTAACTAAGTGGATTGCAGACCCCTGCTCCTATCCACACAACTAGCAGTTGCCGTGGAGCGTACCTACGATGATCCTAGACGCCTCGTCACAGCCGGAGAACTAAATAAGCCTAAAGCAAGAAAAGGAGAATTCTAAACTGCCCCAGAGCAGACCCCAAAGCAATAGAAAGCCCCATAAACATGTATTGTCAGTGAGACAAGATGAAAACACAAACACAGATAGAAAGATAGGCTGAGCAAACAATGGGGCCCACACTAACTAGAAAGGACAGGAAAGGAAAGATGCTGTCTGCAATCACTCACAAAACCCTGCCAAAAAATGTCCAACACTTTATGATAAAAACCCTGAAGTCTCTAGACTTCAATTCCCTGTATCAGCACTCTGGTATATTCTGAAGACAGAGCAAAAAGAGACCAATCTGATCAGGGACAAAAAGCAAACTGGCATAAACAGAGACATAAGAATGGAAATTCAGCACAGCCCCAGCAGGGGCTGGCTGACCACAAAAACTGAGTAAACCAGACAAAATCTCATGAGAAAAAATAGTACAGCACACTTAGCTTGAGAAGGCAGGAACAGAACTGGAAACCAAGAAAAAATCACCAGCACAAAATTAGGGAGTCGGCTGTCTTAAATCCAGTCAGAGACTCCTGATGTCCAATCACAGTCCTCCTCCTCAGGTGGCAGGTCTCTGCCATTTAGATCAGCTTCATTACCTGCTGTCACCACCAGAGGGAGCCCGGATGGAGAACTGACAACTCCTCTGTCAACACAGCCAGCTCCACCACCCTCACCAGAAGCCAGAGGTAAACCAGAAAATGAGTTTACAACACCCCATATATATAACCTAGCAGTCAAAAAACAGCCAATAGATGATAACCTCTCCTCCATATTACAGAGGTCCCATTAGCAAGATGTAGCCAAGTGGGGCTAGGCAAAGGTAGAAACATACAAATGGCCATGCCCTTATACTCTACAAACTGAAAGAGGGCTTTGTGACATAGATGGATCAGACCATGATGGGTGGATGCAACTGTCAATCACATTTATGGCCAATGGGTTAACAGACTGCTGGGCGGTGGTGGTTAGCGTGCTTTCCACATGGAGCGCAGATTAGCTCACAGCTGTTATCAAATGCTGCCAGGAAGCAATGACGCTGAGTGCGCTTCCTGTTGTCATGGTTTGAACAGGGTTCTTGCCCTGCACTCACAGGGTTAAGTGTTCGTGGCCTCTTTCTGGATCTGGGAGGGGTATTTATACTCACTCTTTACCAGGGTTCTCTGTCAGCTATACTGTTGTTCTGGTGCGTCTGAACCCTGGTGTGCGTGTATTCTGCGTTGCTTGTTTGCTTCCCGTGTATGACCCGGCCTGTTCCCTCACTCTGTACTCCGTCTCTCGCTTTGGTACTACTGTCTTCTCCGGTTCTGACCTCCTGGCTTGGCTATCGTTACTCCGTTACAGTTTGTCCCTATTGTACCGTCTATTGCCCGTTCTGGTTTTCTGACCTATTGCTACGTCCTGACTATCCTTTCTGTCTAAACCCCGTGGTACTGTATTGCTATCTGGTGCTTTGACCCTGGCTTCATCTGGTTTCTGTCTCTGTCTATGCCCCTTGGTAACATTGCCCCATAGTTACCTTTCTAGGAGTTTCCCTGCAGCTCCTAGATCTGTGGAGCTTAGGCCACGCCCCCAGCAGTCATGTGCTTCAGGTCCTGATACTCTGAAGCACGCATCGTCACCGCTGCTGCCCTGCTCCACAGGTATCTGTGAGTACTGTCTTTGTACTCAGGACACCCGCACTGGCACAGTGAGCAAGTGCATTGCGGGGCTCCTGACATTATAGCTGACCGTTTCAGTTTTTTTTTCCCCCTCTGAGGAAAAAAAAAAAAAAAAGTGTTATCCTCATGGATCCCATACAAGCTTTGGCTGGTCAGGTCAAGCACCTGACCCAAATGTTCCACATACTTAATGTGGAACAGCGCCCGATGGCCCAGACCCAGCAACAGTTGGTGGATACGGTACAGGGGGCTGCCGCTACAGGGGATTCTTGTGCTGGGGATAGAGATGTGTCATTGGCATTCCCAGAATCTCCGGTCAAATTGCCAGACCTTTTCTCAGGGGATAAAAAGGAGTTCAGGTCTTTCAGAGAAGGATGCAAGCTGTTTTTTTCTCTGAGGCCCCGCTCTTCCGGGGATGAGTTCCAGAGGGTGGGGGTCGTCATTTCCCTACTTCGGGGGGCTCCACAGGCATGGGCTTTCTCTCTCTCTTCCTCTGCTCCTGAACGCATGTCTGTGAATTTGTTCTTTGAGGCTCTGGGGCACATTTATGATGAGCCTGATAGAGTGCGTCTGGCAGAGGATATGGTGATGAGTGTGACACAGGGAAGGAACTCTGCTGAATGGTTCTGCTCTGAGTTCAGACGCTGGGCAGCGGAGGTCTCCTGGGATGACGCTGCCCTCCGGGGTTTGTTCTGTAGAGGCCTGTCCGAACGTTTGAAAGATGCCCTAGCCCTTCATCCTCCACCGGATTCTTTGGAGGACGCTATGATCCAGGCCGTCCGCATGGACCGCAGGCTGCGGGCAAGAGGGGTCATGCTGCAGGAGACCCCTTTATTCTCCAATCTGAGAGACTCTGCATCTAGTCCTGAGCCCATGGAGGTTGGTGCCACGTCATTGGAGGAAAAAGAGAGGAGACACCGAAGAAACAACCAATTGTGCTTTTACTGTGGATCCGCTGGACATTGGAGAAGGAACTGTCCTTCTTGCCCTTCTTCAGTGAAGCTGTCAGGAAAACGACTGAGTCTGGGTAACAATCGAGGAGGTTGCCCAGACTGCCAGGTACCCTTTTACTTGCTTACTAAAATTCTGCTTCCGGTGGAATTGGAACTTACAGGTGGTCCGGTTGGGACTACCGCCTTTGTTGACTGTGGTTCTTCTATTAATCTGATCGATGCCAAAGTTGTGACTTTTCATAAGATAGGGACAGTCAGGTTAAAAGATCCTGTTAAAATCGTGGCAATTGATTCTTCTCCTATCACCCAGGAGGGAATTTGTTTCATGACTGATACCTTTTCTCTGAAAGTGGGTTCCACTCACGTGGAAAAATTAAGATGTTTTGTCATAAATAATCTGCCGGCTGGACTGATACTGGGTATGCCTTGGCTTCAACGTCACAATCCTACTATTGACTGGGTCACAGGGGAGATCATTCAGTGGGGTTGTATGGCTAACGGTCTATGTTGTAACTTGACAACCCTTGTCACCCCAGTAAAATCTGTGTCCGTGTCGTCTGTCGATCTGGAAGGTATTCCGGAGTGCCTGAAAGATTTTGAAGAGGTATTTTCTGAAAGTGAGGCTGAGGCGCTACCACCACATAGACCCTTTGATTGTGCCATTAATCTAGTCCCTGGAGCCAAGTTACCCAAGGCTCGCCTGTTCAATTTGTCCGGGCCCGAACGTCTAGCCATGAAGGAGTACATTACTGAGAGTCTCCGCAAAGGGCATATTAGGCCTTCTGTTTCACCTGTGGCAGCGGGCTTCTTTTTTGTTAAGAAAAAAGATGGTAGTTTGCGGCCGTGCCTCGACTTTCGGGAATTAAACAAAATTACTGTGAAAAATACATACCCTCTCCCCCTAATTCCTGATCTATGTAACCAACTCACCGGGGCCAAGTGGTTCTCTAAACTGGATTTACGTGGGGCATATAACCTTATAAGAGTCCGTGAAGGGGACGAATGGAAAACAGCATTCCTGACGACTGAAGGGCTGTTCGAAAACTTGGTTATGCCCTTTGGTCTCACCAACGCTCCTGCTGTTTTTCAGAATTTTATTAATGTAATTTTCTCTGATTTAATCGATCGTTTTGTGGTTATCTATTTGGATGACATTCTGGTGTACTCGGTGGACAGTCAATCTCACTTGCACCATTTGCGGATGGTTCTCATGAGACTGAGGGAGAATCATTTGTATGCCAAGCTGGAAAAATGCTCATTTTTCATGCAAGAAGTATCCTTTCTGGGGTTGATTGTGTCAGGGGAGGGGTTCCACATGGATCCTAAGAAAGTCCAGGCTGTTACGGAGTGGGTGCAACCTCATGACTTGAAAGGGTTGCAACGATTTTTGGGCTTTGCCAACTTTTATAGGAAATTTATTAAGGGCTTTTCGCAGGTGGTAAAGCCTCTAACGGACCTCACTCTCAAGGGAGCTGATGTAAAAAATTGGTCTGTAGCTGCAAAAAACTCTTTCATGACATTAAAAAAGTGCTTTTCTTCAGCCCCTGTATTGGTACAACCCGACCCGTCAAGACCTTTTGTCGTGGAGGTTGATGCCTTGGAAGTGGGGGTGGGGGAAGTTTTATCTCAGGGCCCTCCTACCCTTACTTACCTGAGGCCTTGCGCCTTCTTCTCTAAAAAATTTTCCTCTGCCGAGAGAAATTATGATGTCGGCAATAGAGAGTTGTTGGCGGTAAAGTTGGCTTTTGAAGAATGGAGGCATTTCCTGGAGGGGTCTGTTCATCCCATTACAGTCATCACTGATCACAAAAATTTGGCCTATATCGAGTCTGCCAAGAGATTGACCCCCAGACAGGCTCGGTGGGCACTTTTTTTTTTTCTCGTTTTCAGTTTACCATCACATTCCGCCCGGGATCTAAAAACATCAAGGCTGATGCCTTGTCCCGAAGCTTTGATTCGGTGTCCCCTCCAGAACCTCCCTTCTCCATTCTTCAGCCAGGACTAGTGGTGGCCGAAATCTCATCTGAGTTACAGAGAGGGATTTTGGAGGCCCAGGCTCGGGCTCCTGGTGGTAAACCCCCAGGTAAATTGTTTGTACTGGAACGTTTCCGTCTCGGACTTATGCAGGAATTTCATGATTCTGTGTTGAGTGCTCATCCTGGGATTGCAGCTACCCGGGGGGGGGCAATTGCGAGGGATTTCTGGTGGCCCTCTATGGTAACAGATATTAAAAAGTTTGTGACTGAATGTGGGGTGTGCGCTCGTTCTAAAAGTTCTCAGGTCCGGCCGGCCGGGGAATTGGTGCCTTTGCCAATTCCGGATAGACCATGGACACATTTGTCCGTGGATTTTATCACAAATCTTCCTCCTTCCAGGGGCAACTCGGTGATATGGGTGGTGGTGGATAGGTTTTCAAAACAAGCTCACTTTGTACCTCTCCCCGCGTTACCATCTGCTGAAACCCTGGCCCGCTTATTTATGCAGCATATAATTAGGTTACATGGAGTGCATATGAATGTGGTGTCAGACAGAGGGGTACAGTTTGTAGCCAGGTTCTGGAGGGCTTTTTGCAAAAAGCTGGGGATTTCGTTGTCCTTCTCCTCTGCCTACCACCCAAAGTCTAATGGACAGACGGAGCGCACGAACCAATCGTTGGAGCAGATTCTGAGATGCTTGGCCTCTTCCAGGCAGGAGGACTGGTGTGAGGTATTGCCCATGGCAGAGTTTGCATTCAACGGTCGTGTGAGTCAGTCTACTGGGAAATCTCCTTTTCAGGTCAACTATGGCTTTAACCCACATTTTGGAGAGTTTTCACGTATGGATTCAGGTTGTCCTGGTGCTGAGGATGTGACACAACGTCTTAGAATTCTTTGGAGGGAGGTTCAGAGGAATATTTCCAAGGCCCAGGAAAACTATAAGCGGTTTGCTGACAGGAGGAGGGGGCCAGGTCCAGCATTTGCAGTAGGGGAGAAGGTGTGGCTATCCACCCACAATATCAAGCTTAAGATACTTCTATAAAGCTGGGCCCCAAGTTTTTTGGCCCATACAAAGTTGTGGAGGTTGTTAACCCAGTAGCCTACCGACTGCAGCTGCCCACCTCCTTTAAAATTTCTAATGTCTTCCACAGGTCCCTGTTAAAGCCTGTGGGGACGGTGAGAAGGGATCCCTCATCAAATGCTCTGCCAGTGCTGGTAGAGGGGCAGCTGGAGTATGAAGTAGGGTGCATTGTTGACTCCCGGTGGGTGCGCCGGAGACTCCAGTATCTGATACACTGGAAGGGGTACTCTCTGGAGGATCGGTCATGGGTTCCGGCCAGTTCGGTGCATGCGGATCGTCTGGTGCGGGCTTTCCACGCCAGATACCCAGACAAGCCTGGGGGTCCAGTGGCCCCCCGTTAAGAAGGGGGTACTGTCATGGTTTGAACAGGGTTCTTGCCCTGCACTCACAGGGTTAAGTGTTCATGGCCTCTTTCTGGATCTGGGAGGGGTATTTATACTCACTCTTTACCAGGTTTCTCTGTCAGCTATACTGTTGTTCTGGTGTGTCTGACCCCTGGTGTTCGTGTATTCTGCGTTGCTTGTTTGCTTCCCGTGTATGACCCGGCCTGTTCCCTCACTCTATACTCCGTCTCTCGCTTTGGTACTACTGTCTTCTCCGGTTCTGACCTCCTGGCTTGGCTATCGTTACTCCGTTACAGTTTGTCCCTATTGTACCGTCTATTGCCCGTTCTGGTTTTCTGACCTATTGCTACGTCCTGACTATCCTTTCTGTCTAAACCCCGTGGTACTGTATTGCTATCTGGTGCTTTGACCCTGGCTTCATCTGGTTTCTGTCTCTGTCTATGCCCCTTGGTAACATTGCCCCGTAGTTACCTTTCTAGGAGTTTCCCTGCAGCTCCTAGATCTGTGGAGCTTAGGCCATACCCCCAGCAGTCATGTGCTTCAGGTCCTGATACTCTGAAGCATGCATCGTCACCACTGCTGCCCTGCTCCACAGGTATCTGTGAGTACTGTCTTTGTACTCAGGACACCCGCACTGGCACAGTGAGCAAGTGCAGTGCGGGGCTCCTGACACCTGTTCCACAAGTAAGGCGCAGGTGCGTTCCACATGGAGCGCAGGTTAGCTCACAGCTGTTATCAAATGCTGCCAGGAAGCAATGACGCTGAGTGCGCTCCCTGTTCCACAAGTAAGGGCGCAGGTCAGCGATGTACTGCGCATGTCAGACATTTCTATAAGCAAAAGGCAGGCTGCCGCTATTACCGCGCATGCCCCGAGCGTCTCCCGGGCAACAAGAAGCCACACACTCCACCAATCGCTGATGACTGTGGGCGCATGCTCAGATGACTCCTTTCAATCACATCCGCCCTAGATGTCTCTAAAAACATTAATAAACAGCCCCAAAGTATCTCTAGGGTAACAGGACGTGCCGCCCGCTACACCAATCAATGATGGATAGGGCGCACATCCAGAAAACCCCTAGCTATTACATCTGCCCGGAGTGTCACTGTATATATTATTACTGCCATCCACTGCACATACTCAAGGCATATTATTGATGGCAAACGCAATACCCAGAGTATCCCTGCATATGTTACTACCGCCATCCACTATACATTCTCAGGGCATATTCTTGATGGAAAACGTACATTATTTTGAGAGTGGACGCTGCCAGTCTCATAATATAGACAATCAATGATGACACTATATAGCACCAGACATTATCAATATTATTATATGTTGTAAGAATACATATAAGGGGGTCAATGAATCTGAATAATAAAGGGGAAAGGTCAAAAAAGTACAATAAAGGGATAAATAGATAACAAAATGTTACATATATACAAATGAAATTGATTCCATATTTTTGTTAGCTCACAATAATTTGTGAATCCCCCAAAAAAGGGGAAAATTGTATTGTATGGCAAGAAACTAAGACCCTATCGTCCACTGAGAACTAATAAAAAACACGCATAAGACAGACTTTCATTAAGTCCCTTTGGTCCTATGGACTCCAGCCTGTGGATCCACATAAATTCTCTTTGTAATAATAGTCTGTCAAAATTTCCACCTCTAGGGTTCTTTTTAACCACCTCAATAACAGAGAAACAAATCTCCTCCAGATTACTCTTGTGCGTCTCATTCAGATGTTTTGCCAGAGGGGTATCGCGGTCGTGCCTAATATCACCAATATGCTCACCCACTCTGCCCCGGAATTCCCTTAAAGTTTTACTCACATAGTCCTTCGGGCAACTACATGTTGCCACATATATTAGACCCGAGGTCTTACAGTTAGAGAAATCTCTCTGATGGAATATCCTGCCATTTGAGGAACTTGTGATGGATTTACATGGTTTCATATATTTACAGTTCACACAGTTTCCACATTTAAAAAAACCACAAGTTTTGCGGTCCAGCCAAGTACCCGCTGGATTGGTTCTTCTGAAAATACTATGTATAAAGTTATCCTTGATAGAACGCCCCTTCCCAAATGTTATCATGGGGCGCGGGCCTACAATCTCACTCAAATCGGGGTCTGATGTTAGAATATTCCAATGTTTGTTTAGAATCCCCCTAACTCTTTTATTCTGGCAATCAAAAGTGCCAATGGTTTTGGTGACATCCAGTATTTTCTCAGAACTGTTGGGTTTAGTTTGTAACAGGGAATTCCTATCTTGAATTGAGGCAAAATTATATGATTGTTCGATGATAGACCTAGGGTAACCCTTTTCCAAGAATCTCCTCTTCATATCTACTGATTGATATTTAAAAGCCTCCATGTCCGAGCAATTTCTTCTTAATCTTAAAAACTGGTCTTTTGGGATACCACGTTTAAGTGCATCTGGGTGATGGCTATCCCAGCGTATTAAACTATTTGTGCTGGTTGGCTTATGATATATTTGAGATCTCAAAAAATCATCCTCCCCTTTCTGAATCAGAACACCAAGGAATGGTAAGGTGGTCTTACCCAATTCATAGGTGAATTTCATACCAATTGTATTTTCATTTAATTCCTCGATGAACTCTAAAAAACCACATTCTGTCCCCTGCCAGATGATAAAAACGTCATTAATTAATCTATACCATGTTCCAATATGTTCTTGCCAACATTTGGGTTCATCAGGGAAGACCAGGGTTTCCTCCCACCAGCCCAGGAACAACCCAGCATACATAGGCGCACAGGGATTGCCCATAGCGGTGCCCCTGAGCTGGTGGAAGTACTTCCTGTCAAATAAAAAGATATTCTTGGTAAGGGTAAACCGTAATAATTCCAGCACAAATTCATTATGGGCCTTACATTGTATTGCTCTTGATTTTAAAAAGTATCCAATCGCCTCGAGGCCTAATTCATGTGATATATTACTATACAATGCCTCAACATCTATTGAGGCCAACATGGAGTTCTCCGTCATCTGAATTCCCTCAAGCTTCAATAGGAGATCCGAGGTATCCCTAATGTATGACGGTAAAGTCAAAACAAAGGGACGGAGTATCTGATCAATGTATACCCCACAATTTTGAGTAAGGGAGTCCGACCCCGAGACGATTGGATGTCCTTTGAGGGGGTTGAGTCCCTTATGCACCTTGGGTAAGGTGTAGAAGGTAGCAATCAAGGGTTGAGACGGGTATAGAAATTCAAACTCATTCTTAGATATTATATTAGCTGTCCTTGCTGTTTCCAGTATCTCTTTCAATTCACCCTTATATTTCATAGAGGGATCAGAGTGTAGGGTTTCATATGTCTCCACATCAGTTAAAATGGTGTTGCACATTTTAATATAATCCCATTTAGCCATGATCACGAGGTGAGATTGTAGGCCCGCGCCCCATGATAACATTTAGGAAGGGGCGTTCTGCCAAGGATAACTTGGTACATAGTTTTTTCAGAGGAACCAATCCAGCGGGTACTTGGCTGGACCGCAAAACTTGTGGTTTTTTTAAATGTGGAAACTGTGTGAACTTTAAATATATGAAACCATGTAAATCCATCACAAGTTCCTCAAATGGCAGGATATTCCATCAGAGAGATTTCTCTAACTGTAAGACCTCGGGTCTAATATATGTGGCAACATGTAGTTGCCCGAAGGACTATGTGGGTAAAACTTTAAAGGAATTCCAGGGCAGAGTGGGTGAGCATATTGGAGATATTAGGCACGACTGCGACACCCCTCTGGCAAAACATCCGAATGAGACGCACAAGGGTAATCTGGAGGAGATTTGTTTCTCTGTTATTGAGGTGGTTAAAAAGAACCCTAGAGGTGGAAATTTTGACAGACTATTATTACAAAGAGAATGTATGTGGATCCACAGGCTGGAGTCCATAGGGCCAAAGGGCCTTAATGAAAGTCTGTCTTATGCGTGTTTTTTATAAGTTCTCAGTGGACGATAGGGCCTTAGTTTCTTGCCATACAATACAATTTTCCCCTTTTTGGGGGGATTCACAAATTATTGTGAGCTAACAAAAATATGGAATTAATTTCATTTGTATATATGTACATTTTGTTATCTATTTATCCCTTTATTGTACTTTTTTGACCTTTCCCCTTTATTATTCAGATTCATTGTCCCCCTTATATGTATTCTTACAACAAATAATAATATTGATAATGTCTGGTGCTATATAGTGTCATCATTGATTGTCTATATTATGAGACTGACAGTGTCCACTATCAAAATAATGTGCGTTTTCCATCAAGAATATGCCCTGAGAATGTATAGTGGATGGCGGTAATAACATTTGCAGAGATACTCTGGGCATTGCGTTTGCCATCAATAATATGCCTTGAGTATGTGCAGTGGATGGCGGTAATAATATATGCAGTGACACTCCGGGCAGATGTAATAGCTAGGGGTTTTCTGGATGTGCGCCCTATCCATCATTGATTGGTGTAGCGGGCGGCGCGTCCTGTTACTCTAGAGATACTTTGGGGGTGTTTATTACTGTTTGTAGAGACATCTAGGGTGGATGTGACAGAAAGGAGTCATCTGAGGATGCGCCCACAGTCATCAGCGATTGGTGGAGTGTGTGGCTTCTTGTTGCCCGGGAGACGCTCGGGGCATGCGCGGTAATAGCGGCAGCCTGCCTTTTGCTTATAGAAATGTCTGACATGCGCAGTACATCGCTGACCTGCGCCCTTACTTGTGGAACAGGAAGCGCACTCAGCATCATTGCTTCCTGGCAGCATTTGATAACAGCTGTGAGCTAATCTGCGCTCCATGTGGAACGCACGCTAACCACCACCGCCCAGCAGTCTGTTAACCCATTGGCCACAAATGTGATTGACAGTTGCATCCACCCATCATGGGCTGATCCATCTATTTCACAAAGCCCTTTTTCAGTTTATAGAGTATAAGAGCACTGCCATTTGTATGTTTCTACCTATGCCTAGCCCCACTTGGCTACATCTTGCTAATGGGACCTCTGTAATATGGAGGAGAGGTTGTCATCTATTGGCTGTTTTTTGACTGCTAGGTTATATATATGGGGTATTTTGGTCAGCTTTCACACAGCATCTGATTATCCACCTCCTGATGATCCGAATAGGAGAAACGCGTTGAGGTTTCACTTCATCAGCTACTAACTTTGAGTACCCTTCTATTGTTATCAATATGAATTATACTTTTTTCTCATATGGGCCAATAATGGGCTAATGGGTTAAAATGTACCTTCTGGCTATCAAGTTTTTGCTATCCTTACTTGATTTATCAGTCATATCAGGGACTTAAGGGATAGCCGTCGTAGAGCGGGGGCGCCATTCTGCTGACCAGTAGGGTGCCAACCTCCGCTGACAGGAAGTTGTTCAGTCACAGGGAACAGTACAGTCAGGTACTCATTTGTCTGCACATGTCACTTTATGTCTTGTGTTTACAGCACTTTGTTTGCACTTTTTCTATTGTTGCCTAATAACCTAGTTATATCGGCGACACCTTTACACTCCTTTCCTGGTTAAATGGGTGACTGTGTGCTGCACCAGTCCAGGGTCATTTAGGAATAATAGCCATAGTGAAGTGGGGGCGCCAATCTCGATTGTGTGTAGGGTGCCAACCTCCGCTGGTAGGTAGCTGCTATCAGGGCCCCAGTGTAGGGCCAAAATAGGTGACACGGTTATTTGTTGGTTTTCTGTGTGGTTGTCTTGTTTTTAGATAAGCTTCAATAAAGGTTGTATTTTATTTATGATTGGTTGAGTAATGCTCGCTTCAAACTCATATTGAATTTTTGAGCTTACATTTCTAATTAACTTTCATATAGAAAATGTTTGAGTTGCCACCAAAATATTTTCAGCACTTTAGCAATGATAATGGTGGTGTATCATGAGCATTTGGCACGTGTTTGATGAAGGGAAGGGGTTTGCAGTGCTCAAAGGCGCGGCGTTCTAGTAAGCAGTCATTTTTTTTATTATTCCTAACTTTACATGTGCACATTGCGGTTAGTCAATCAGGGCGCAGAAAACACCCATAATGTCCTGACACAAAAGCTTGTGTCATTGGCTGCTCAAATCACATGTCCCTCTCCATATACATTGTGGACATCTTGATTTAGCACCGTTTTGACGCTGTAACAGCGCAGAGAGGCTGCTCCTGATGCTGGCACTGTTAACAGCAAGATTTTAGCTAGTTAGTTAGGCGGTTGTATATCAGTCAGATAGTGTAGCTAGATGGTGTTCAGTATGCCTGTAAAATTTACCTTCCAGAATTTTTTGGGTGGCCATTACTGAGATCATAGACAAAGCCAGCAGGGCATGTGTTGTGCATTGCTTCTATTGTGCTCCATGCACAAGTATAGCATTCTAATTAATATTTTTTCACTAGGTAAATGTGAAAAAACCTGCTGTATCCCACATTTTAGCTAATTAGCTAAGTAGTTTTATATCAGTCAGATAGTGTAGTGAGCTACTGTCCAGTGTAGCTTTTAAATTTACCTTCCAGAATATTTTTTTTTTCCGTTTTGGACATTACTGAGGTCCACAAAGAAAGCCAGCAGGACATGTATTGTGCACTGCTTCTATTGTGATCCATGCACAAGTATAGCATTCTAATTCACATGTAGCTAGTGAAAGAATAAAACAGCCTGCTGTATCACACCTTGTCATTTAGTGCCGTTTTAATATAAAACTGTCTGCAGACCTAAGGCACATTAAAAAAAAGTTATAACTTTTTCTGTTGCTAAATGTGAAACAGCCTGCAGTATACCACGTTGCCATTTTGCGGTGGTGATATGAACCTATCTGCAGACCTAAGGCACATTAAAAAAAATTATAATTTTTCAGTTGCGAAAAGTTAGACAACCCGCCATATCACACTTTGCATTTTGGTTGGTTGAAATTAAGCTGTAGAGGCCTGATCCATAGACCACAAAAAATTCTTCTGTTATTAACGTCATACAGTAAGGGACCAGGTTTTAAAATAGTTTGTAGCATCTATTGTGTTATAGAGGCCTGATCCAGAGGCTGCAAAAAAGTCTTCTGTTATTAACGTCAAACAGTAAGGGACCTGACTTTAAAAATAGTTTGTAGCATCTAGTATGCTATAGAGGCCCGATCCATAGGCCACAAAAATTCTTCTGTTCCTAGTGTCATACAGTAGGGGACCTGACTTTAAAATTGCTTGTAGCATAACTTCTTTGTCAAA
Source organism: Dendrobates tinctorius (assembly GCF_039654945.1). Lineage (NCBI taxonomy): Eukaryota > Metazoa > Chordata > Amphibia > Anura > Dendrobatidae > Dendrobates > Dendrobates tinctorius. The sequence continues at coordinate 53,467,988 of NW_027361676.1, read as the reverse complement.
CAGGCCTCATTCACATTCAAACAATACTTTTCTCTGTCACTAACACAATATAGCACGCCATATTTCAACTTTGAATTTACTGTCGCTGAAATTCAGCTGTTCAGAAGTGGTGCAGAGTTTAAAATCTAGTTTTTGGTTGCTAATACTGTGCTCCTACGACACTTTCTTAGCAACATGACTGGGAAAAAGCGAGGCCGTGGTGGAAGGGGAATTAGGCGTGGTGTTCAAGGTGTACGTGGGGTAGGTGGTAATGTTTGTGAAACCACTAGTGAAACAAAGTCACATCCTATGCAAAGACAACCTACAACCTATGTTACTGGACAAGCTACACCACTACCTTTCTTTGGCAGATGCACAGTGGTACTCCATATCGATGATGCCCAGAAAGAGCATGTACTCAAGTGGATGGCAAGTGCAGCTTAAAGTGGCCTCTGTTCCTCTTCCTCCACCTCAACATCACACCAAGTGATGTGAGGTGGAACCAAATTGCCCTTGCTTCCCCCATGTCCCAACTATCCAACCACTCAACTGACTGTATGGAACCACAGATGGGTGAGTCTGAAGAGCTTTTCACACATGCTATGACATGTTCATCAGAAGTGTACTCAAAATCTTCATAGAGTCAAGAGCGGGAAATCAGCACCGATGCCCAAAATTTTTTTAGCTTGGATCAGGGGCAGGACGAAATACGTACCAGCATTCTGACCCTTGTCATCAGACGCTAACCCCTAGGGTTGAGGTGATCCGGATGAGACAGATATCTGAGGCTCACGCAGAATGTACTGTGCTGTCAGGGCAAGAAGGGGAAAAGAGTGACTCCAAGGGTGAGGAATGTGATAACACAGAGGATGGTGATGAGGTGTTAGATCCCAGTTTACATGAACATAGAGGCACACAGCTGAGTAGGTCACTTGAGGAGGAAGACGAGTTTAGTTTGCGACGTCCTTCACAGAGACGTAGTGATGCAGCCACAACATATGATGCATCCTCAGCCAGAACTGTGCCTCTGACCAGCAGCGTCCAAGGGTCTTCAGCTCGCAGGGGTGGCAAAGGTTGCCTAGCCTGGGCCTTTTTTGACACTGCAAAGGATGAGCCAACTCACGTAATCTGCCAATTTTGCAAAAAAACTGTGTCGAGGTAAAGTGTGCAATAATTTGACTACTACATGTATGAGTCTTCACATGCTCAATCAACATGCTTTACTGTGGGAATCACACTGTGCAAAAAGGCGGACCAGCGGACCTCATCCACCATCAGTCGCCCCATCAATCACATCTGCTGCTTTTTCCTCCTCCTCTGTTACCGTGCTGACTATCGAGACCCAGGTCTTCGACCGCAGAACCTCAGGTTCTTTAACCACTCCAGTCATGCTGACTGAGAGGCTGCCTTCAGCTGTAATGGAAGTGGACATGCCTGCTGCTTTTGACCGATCTCAGAAAATGAGCACACCACAAGTTTCGCAATCCCCAGTAACATCTCCGCCTGCACCTCCCTCACGGTCCAGCAGTTTGTCCGGTTCACCATACTCTGCACTCTCTCAGCACTGCAGCCAGCCCACGGTTCCGCAGTTATGGTCACGTAAAAGATTGTTTCCTCATATGCATGACAAAGCTAAGAGGTTGAACTCCACCATCTTCAATTTGTTGGCCATTGGAAATGCTGTCTTTCCACCTGGTAGATACAGATGGTTTTTGAAAGCTGAAGTCCGTAGTACCAATTACCCAGTCGTTATTACTTTTCTAAGAAAGCTGTGCCTGTGCTACACCAGCATGTCACAGACAACATCACCCATTCCTTGACAAAATCTCTGTATGCCAGGATGCATTTCACCGCAGACACTTGGAAGAGTAAGCATGGCCAGGGACGATACATCTCGCTGACTGGGCACTCTGGTGGCTGTGGGTACAGGCGCTGCGCCACAAGTCTTGTAATCCCTAAGGCTTGCAGGACAAATCTATACATTTAACACTCCCTCCACTGCTTCTGCCTCCTCTATCTTGTCTAGAGCTTCCTTGTGAGCCTTCAACCTCTGCCTTAATGAGACTCACATTCCAACAGTGCAGTGCGAACCCCCACCACATCAGTACTCCGCAGCCAGGGCTCACCGCAATCAAGCAGTCTTAAAATTGATATGCCTTGAAGATCGCAGTCGTACAGCTGAAGAGTTGTGGACAGCTCTACAGGCTGAATTTGATCAATGGCTGTCTCTGCTGAACCTGCATCCAGGGAAGGCAATGTCCGATAACGGTGCGAACCTGGTGGCGGCCCTATGGTGAGGCAAGCACACACAAGTGCCTTGCATGGCTCACATCCTGAACCTGGTGGTACAGCATTTGCTCAGCCAATGTCCTGGGTGAGCTGCTCCAGAAAGCACGTAACCTGTGTGCTCATTTCTGCCGTTCGCACCACTCTGCTCATCAACTTGCATCGATACAGAGGTCTTCATCCATGCCAGTTAACAGTTTGATATGCGATGTGCCGACATGGTGAAATTCCACTCTGCACATGTTGCAGCGACTGTGGCAGCAGAAACGAGCCATGATGCAGTATGTCAAGTCATATAGCCTGGGCCAATGCAGTACAGATGTGGCACAACACCAGAGCCACTGGGACATGCTTCCCCACTTGACACCAATGTCCAATGACGACCGGTGGATACCAGGTCTACATTGTATACCTTAACAGCCCTATCACATGCCATAGACCTAGTTCTGGCTCCTTCTACTTCAGGACCGTGGTCTAAACACCCCTGGCTGTCCTCACCATTTCTTTCGCACCACTAGGTGCCACAATCATTTATCTTGAAGATAAAAAAAACTCTCCTGGCTGTCTTTACCAATTCTTTTGTGCCACTAGGTGCCACAACCGTTGTATGCTTAAAGCCTTTGTCCATACAAGTGCCATACATAAGCAGTCGGTACACTGAAGAAGGTCAGACGTTTGACTGATGTATTGATCGCAGACAACATTAATTTTTTCTTGGACATTTAAGTTGAGTGCCAAGTTTTTCTATGTCATTTTTCTGGTTGGGGACCATACTTGTGCACCCTCACGGTAGTGCCATGTTTTATTCTAACACTCATGGTAGAACCCGACATATGAGTGCCTTCTTGCTGCATCTGCAATATGATGCCCTGTTTAGTTATAATTAGGAATAATGCTGACTACTGGGTTGCCTCTTTGTTTGATCCATGTTATAAAACTGAATTTTGCCAGATGATTCCCGCCCTAGAAAGGAACTCACAAATGCTGGAATATCAAAACACACTTTTACATAACCTTAAAAGAGCTTTTCCCCAAGACAGCAGTGAACCACACAGTTCACATCGCAGCTGTAGACTTCCAACCTCTGGCACGTCAATTTGTCAACACCAAAACATTAGCAGCAGCAGCGGTGGAAGAAGCAATTTCTGTGAGTCCTTTGACACATTTTTTTAGATCAACTCGTGCACCAGCACAACAGACTCCAAGTCTTACACGTGGTGACTGAATGGAGAATATCTAGAACTAAATATCAATACAATCAGGGAGGGTTTGGACACTTTCACATTTTGGTCTTCCAAAATGGATGAGTAGCCTGAGCTAGCCTCACACGCCTTGGATGTTTTATTGTACCTTGCAGCCAGCGTTCTCTCAGAACGTGTCTTCACCACTGCAGGTAGTGTCCTGACGGATATGCGCAGTGGCTGTCCACTGAAGGTGTAGACTGCCTAAGTTTCATAAGATGAATAAGTCATAGATCTCCAAGGACTTTTGCACCCCAATCGCAGACTGTACAGACTAGGTGATATTGCATTTTTTAGTGTGATGCATTAATGTCACGTAACTGCAATCTGTGATATCTTTAGTGTGGCTTCTGTGAATGCTGTGGCTACTGCTGCTGTTGCTGATGTTAACACAAATTTGTGGAAATGTGAACAGTCATGGTTGGTCTACATCTGCTGGGTTAGCTGTAGAGGAAGATGTCTCGGTCCCAATTATAACATTTCTATTCTCGTGACAGTTTTTCCACTTCGATGGTTTTAGGCCCTCAATTTTTTAAATGTGAACACTCCTTGTTGGGTTTCCATCTGCTGCATTGGGTGTAGTTGAAAAACTGTCGGTCCCTTTTATACTATTTCTACTGTGGTGAAATTGATGCCACTTCTGTGGTGTAAGGCTTTTATTTCTTTAAACGTGAACACTCCTTGTTGGGTGTCCATCTGCTGTATTGGGTGTAGTGGAAGAACTGTCTTTCCCTGTTATACTATTTCTACTGTGGTGAAATTACTGCCACTTTGGTTGTGTCTGCCAATAACTTTTAGACATGTGAACACTCCTGGTTGGCTGTCCATCTGTTGGATTGGGTGTAGTAGAAGACCTGTCAGTCCCTATTATACTATCTATGCTGTGTGAAATTGATGGAACTTTGGTGGTGTCTGTCAAAAAACACTTGTGGTTGGGTCTCCTTCATGTGTGTGGCCTGTAGCAGTAGACCTCCAAGACTGTCAGGCCTCCACTTCCTTTGACTCAACTACTCGTGTTACTGTCCTTAAATTTTTCTGATAATGGTAGTCTACAAAACTGAAATTTGTTCCACCTGAGTGTGGCTCAGCATGAAAGCAGGTATAGGTGTTTCATGTGGTATCAGGGCTCCCAGCAAAGGGGCCCTACACCAATCCCTCACCCACCTTGTCTTACTGTAACGTTCAACTGAAAGCTGTAAATGCTGTCCCAGGCCCGATACCTCATGTCTGGCTGATTGCTGCAGTGCCATGCTAAAATCTGTACTGTGGGTGAATTGAGGCCTCTTTCCTTGTGTCTGTCCCTCATTTGATGTGTTTTGGCAGCATTTGGGGCCATTATAAGGTGTTGTGGATGCGTTTGCTTTTGCCTCCCATTGACATGAATTGCATTTGTTTTTTTCAGCGAATATTCGACGAATTAATCAGCGAATATTGCAAATTCGGCAAACGTAATCCGAACCGAACATTGAAATATTCACTCACCTCTACTCAGGAACATATGCTCATACGCATGGGAGTTCATGCGCGTACATCACAAGATGCAGAATTAGAAGGAACGAGAACCAAACGAATTAACAATGAGTAGCAGAAGAGTATGAGAGTTGAGTACAAGGTGAGGTTAATGACTTTTGTTATTTTTACATATTACATTTATTATTCTCTGGAGTCTGGAGACACTCCAGTGCATAATAATGGATATTAAATTTAAGGACTACTTCTCCCTCAAATTTCCCAGGAAAAACACAAAAAAAACCACAAGTAAACAGGCAAATTAGAATTTTTCCTGGTCTGCTCCTCTCTAGCAAATATGCACACATTTAAGTTCTCCATCATGTAGGTTATAATATACATATATATAAAGTAGCACTGTGTATTTACAATTGCCCATTTTGCCTTTCTACTCAGCAAATACTTCTCCTTTCTCTGTTCTGTGTAGAAACAGGAAGTCCCTTTTTCATACATTTATCATTCCCTCTTCAACTCCTCCCACCTACTAGGGACTTTGGCAGTAACCTATGACTCATACAGGGAAAATTCAATTCCTATTTCCACATAGAGCTTAGATAGATTCAGTTTATATTCATGTGATGTTATAGACCTAATACAAAACAGAAGAATTAACTTGGTAGAATGGAAAAATGAGCAATTGTAAGTAGACAGTGCTATATAATATGATGATTGCAGTATATTAGAAGAATAAAATATTTTATGGGACGAGTGCTTCTTTAATCATTACACTGAAAGCTTGCAAGCAAAGATAGGTATGAAGCAGCACTCATTATAGACGTTCCATAAAGTGTGAATTTATTAGGTCATTGAATAAAACATAAAGACAAGGAGTGTCAAACAACAGTTGTTTCGGTGCTGGAAGAAGTGTGTATTTGGGTGAAACAGCTATTGCTTGTTCATTCTATGTCTCTATGTTTTATCTGATGACCTAGTAAATTTACAATTCATACAAATGTCTATGGTGAATACCACTTAGAACCTATCTATGTTTGCAGCATTTATGTCTGTCCTAATGTTAGCAGAGCACTTCTGAATGAAGGAATTCTTTGATGAGTTTCTTTTTGAAGTTCCTTTGTGGAAGGCAATGCCAGCATTTTCTTCCTTCTACAGTTTTATTACATTGAAAGCTCACCCTGGCAAAGTATCTAAACATACTGTACAATTGTGTTCTACAATAATGCAGACAATCCATTACATACATTTCCTTTGTATAGTATGTGGACATCAGCTAGGAAAACTATTTTTAAATATCCACTTTCTTCTTATTGTATTTTTTGGATTATAAGATGCACTTTTTCCCCCATGTTTGGGGGTAAATTAGGGGTGTGTCTTATAATTCGAATATACTTTACTGATTGCGCTGGAGTGGGGTCCCAGGGTTGCTGATGGCGGAAGCAAGAGTGGGGCTATGCTGCGGGCCTCAGGCAGTGAGGAGAGGGTGTTTGGAAGTGCAACGCTCCGGGTAAATATTTTAAAGCTCCAATCGTTTTAGACTCTTCTTGGAGGGGCCCTAAAATGGCCCTGTCCTGTCTCAGGTGCTGAGCCTTGTTTCCTTTATGTCTGGCTCCCTTTGTAATACACCAGGTAGATTACTATGTTATCTCAGCAAACATCTCAGACATTATCACCCAAGGACTTTTAAGGGTTCCGTTACACATAGCGACGCTCCAACGATCCCGACAACGATACGACCTGGTAAGGATCGCTGGTACGTCGCTACATGGTCGCTAGTAAGGTGTCAAACAGGCAGATCTACTCAATGACGCAGCAACGATACGGCAATCCGTATAACGACCTTGGCGGTCATGGGCTCTTGTCACACAGCATCTATTCTGACGACTCAGACCTCGATAGGCATGCTTCAGCGTTGCCTTTTCCACACCCCTCTGCTCCGATTGGTGGCCACTACTGCACTATCACTACATGGTTTGCTTCAGCATCCCTGTCTGAGTTGCTAGTGCACTATTTATTCGTGGATCCACAGTCACTGATATGGGGACACGTGATTATTATAACTGTACATGTTAAATGTTATGATTGCATATAATAGATAGCTGACCTATAAAAGGAAATGCTACAAAGATCCTAATTTGAGACCACCAATTGGAGCTGAGGGGGCGTTGAAAAGACAAACGAGGTCGCTCGTCATTGTTATGGCGTCAAACACAGCAATGCATGCTGGCCAGCAGGACACCAATGATCAAAAAATGGCCTAGGACATTCGAGCACGATCAGCAATATTGTAGTGGTGGGCCCGTTGCCACTAACTGTCACACTTAGGGAGATTGCTGGCGAAGTCGCTGTTGCGTCACAAAACCTGTGACGATCTCGCTATGTGTGAAGTACCCTTAAGGCTGGAACACACAGCCATGTGTTGTCTGTGTATTGAGATAGAATTATTCTCAATTATAATAAGTTGGTCAGGAATTATCTTATGTTTCACTTTTCTCAGCATCATCTAGGTGTCTAATCTCCTCCTCCTGACTTGACTTCTTGCATGTACTTTCAAGACCAGCCAAGTATCCGTAGGTGTTCTTCACACTTACATATGTTTCAATCAGCACGGCCTGCGTACCCAATGTTAAAGATAGGGTACGCAGGCCGCATGAAACCGCATGCAGAAATAGGCGGAGCTAACCGGAGGAGGTGCTGCGGGGGCGGGGCTTCACAGAGGAAGTCTGCAGCCCTCCATCCACAAATGTGAAACTAGCCTTAGATAGCAAACAAACAAAGCAGTAGAAGCATGGACGAAATTTTACAGCAGTACTGATCAGTGTAGATGTATATCCAACTTTGGATTAAGGTAAAAGACTTGTTAGAAAGCTCAGCACCACCTTTCAATGTCTCCATTTGCCTGGGTATGTCTCTGCTACTCCCTCTTCCCCTCGGCAAATATTATAATAGAGTATGAACCTTAGGCTACTTTCACACTTGCTTTTTTTTGCAGCGCGTTTTTCCCGCAAAAAAACGCATGGAAAAAACGCATACAAACGCATACAAATGCTGCGTTTTTTTCAAGCATTTTTATGAGCATGCATGAAAAAAACGCAGCATTTTTATGCGTTTGTATGCGTTTTTAGTGCGTTTTTACCGCGTTTGCGTTTTTTTCCAACATTAGTTGGCCCCTCACACTAACCCAAACCATGACTTTACTATCCCTAACCCTAACCCTAACCCTGACCCTAACCCTAACCCTGACCCTAACCATAACCCTTAACCAAACCATACCCTAACCCTAACCCCAAACCCCTAAATTCCATTGTCTAACTAATGGTCAACAAAAAAACGCATGCGCAAAAAAACGCATACATGAGCATGGCAATGCGCACATCTGCGCACCCATAGACTTATAATGGTGTCTTGCTGTAAAAAAAACGCATTGCGCGCGCATGCGTTTTTTTGAGGCAAGTCGGACGCCCAAAAAATGCAACAGGATGCATTTTGTGCGCCCGAGCGCACACCACAAAAAAACGCATGCGTGGAAAAACGCATACAAACGCATGTGTATGAGCACATAAGCGCATCCCATGCAAAATATAGGGGAAAAAACGCATGCGTTTTTTAGTGCTAAAATCCAGCGCAAAAAAATGCAAGTGTGAAACCAGCCTTACACCCCACTGTGTTGGAAGTCCATCTTGTCTTGAGCAAGATGGAGATGAGCCTTTTTTTTTCAAAGTAAATTATAATTTCAGAAGGTGGAGGGAAGAAGAGTCTTATAATTAGATAAAGAAGAATTATTTAATAAGATAGATTATAAAGTTTCTATTATTCACCTACACTGTGGATTTATGAGAAGTTTTTTGAAAGCTCAGTTTCTATTTAAGCCTCATGAACATGGCAGTAAATGAAGTCTTGTTTGACACAGTACTATAAGACCCTATAGGATTTCTTAAGCTACTGTGCAATGCTCTGTAGAAATCCAGATGCTGGGTCTCCACTATAAGCAATCACTTTGTAAAGGAATATCTCTGTAGTACTACATCTTACAGAGCACGCCACTATTTTTTCAGTTGAAGATGGAATCTCACAAAAAAGACTTCTGACTGCTTTTGAATGGAATTTGAAGGCACAGTAAGTCAAAGTTCTTGCAAAATGGAGCCTTGAATGTCGTAACAGGCTAATTTGAGTTTAAAGCATAGGCAAGTACGTAAAGGCACTATTAACCTACAGATATGGGGTTAATCTGCAGGTTAATAGCATTCTAAAGCTGAGAGGCAGGCACAATGTAGGCCCTACCTTCAGGAGGAAAATAACTTTATTCCTCTCAGAAGCCTCTGTATATCAGTTATAGAGGTGTGACTTCAGTCCCCACTCAGTACAGAGTGAGAGTTGGCTGTAACCACGCCCCGGCACTGACTGACAACTGGCTCAGCAGTGTATGCACTGTCTGTCAGTCAGTGCCTGGGTATGGTCACAGCGGCCTCACACTATGTACTGAGTGGTGACTAAAGCCACGCCTCTATAACTGAAAGTACATATGCGGTCAAAATTGTTGGTAACCCTCGTTTAATGACAGAAAATCCCACAATGGTAACAGAAATAAATTGAATCTGACAAAAGTAATAATAAATCAAAAATCTATTGCATTCCCTATCCTTGACAACAGCCATATCAATATGTGTTGTGAATTCATTTTCCCCTTCATTACTGAGGCCCGAGGAACTCCCTCTTCTGGTAAAGAAAGGTAGTGAGCCTGATTATCAAACACCTGAGGCTGATGATGATGACTGGCTGAGTGGAGTTACTGACTGGATATAAGGCTGCCGACGCCCTTCTGCCCTGCGGGTGATTTCTCTGTGGGATCCTTGGAGACCAGTCTGAATTCCTGCTCCTCTAAAGCTAAGTTTGCTGCTCGGCCTTTTGCATTGGTGCTTGACTTTGTTTTGCTTTGTTTTTCTGGATTTCTGCCATTCCCTGCTGGGGTGTGCTGAATTCCTTTAGCTCTGTCTTCTGAAAATACCTGAGTGCTGATTTAGTTTTTGAAGCCTAGCTGCTTCAGGGCCTTTTTCATATCAGCTTGTTGGCTTATGTCTTTGATAGGGTTTTGGCAGATTGCAGACAGCAGCCTTCCTGTCCTTTCCTATCTAGGTAGTTTTGGGCCCCATCTTTGCTCAGTCTATCTTTCTGTCTGTGTTAGTGTTTTCATCTTGCTTCACCGTCATTATATGTTGGGGGCTGCCTATTGCTTTGGGGTCTGCTCTGGGGCAGTTTAGATTTCCCCTTTCTTTCTTTAGGCCTATTTAATTCTCCGGCCGTGATTGAGGGGTCTAGGGCATCGTAGGAACCCCCCACGGCTACTGCTAGTTGTGTTGATAGGTTCAGGGGTCTGCAATCTGATAGTTGCCAACTTCTCTGGTTTTCTGGACTTAGCTTGTATTTCTGCTTTTGCCTCCTACGGTGACTCATTCATAACAAATATGTATTGGAACAATTATGTGAGTATTTCCAGGAGCTAAAGTTGGAAGATCAAGTAATCTATCATGATCTCAAGAGCACTAAGCCTCTAGGGGAGCACTGGAAAATACAACTATTCTTGTTTAAAGAAAATTTTCTGCCTTATGACACAAAAAGCTGAGACAGGCTTTATTATCAACCACTATGGACTTGCGCACACGACCATATGTTCAGTCCGAGTACAATTCGTTAAAAAAAATGGATCGCTCTCAGACCAATGTTATTCAATGGGTAGTGCAGATGAACAATTTTTTCCATTGACGGAATCTGAATGTGAAAAAAATTGCAGCATCCAGGAGTTCTCTTCAAAAATCGGATGAGACTCACCCGTTCAAGTCGATTTGAGTGTGAGAAATAGGGAGCCACAGTATGGCATCCTATTTTTATGGATACATTACATTTCTGTAACATAGGTAATTGTAAAAGGTCTTGTAAATTACAAATAACTCTGCTGTAAAAAAGAAAAAATGAATTGCATGCAGACTGCACATGGATGCCAAGTGAGAAAAAATTGTCTCACTTTGCTGGATGCAACTCTGTATTGTAGTGTGATCCTGGCCTAACAAAAAGAATTACCGTAGGCCTGGGTCACACTTGCGAGTGTGATGCGAGAAACTCACGAGAGACTCTCGCCTCGATACCCGGTATTACCGCCGGCACTCGGGACTGGAGTGTGCGGCTGCATGTCTTCCTTTGCAGCTGAAAGCTCTGGTCCCGAGTGCCAGTGGCAGTGACGGGTATTGAGGAAAGAGACTCGCATGAGTTTCTCGCATCACACCCACAAGTGTGACCCCGACCTTAGAAGCAACATAACAATATAAATCAACTTACATTTGCATCTTGGCTTTTGTAAATAAAGAAAACCATGATTTACTGATAGATTGTGGTCATTCATTAAAGTTTCCATAATTTTGATACAAACTAAAAACAGCTGTGTGAGTGGAGCCTAATATTAGGAGACGCAATAGTAGCAACATGTAGCATTATTATTCATAGATCAATTTCATTTATACATGTTTTGTGATGTTTTGGTTACTGAGGTAATTTAGTGGCATATGTAATATTAAAATTATTTGTCAAAGTTTGTAGCATAGTGTTCTGCTCATTTCTGATGTTTTCCTGAATTTTTTGAGCGTGAAAAGGCTTTAAACACCCTTGCCCACTTACAGAGTCATAGAAATTCGTAGTTGCAGGGTGTTAAAAATGTCATGAAAAAAATATTTTTGCAGTAGTCATTGATATATTTAAATGTTATCATTAGATTGAACCTAGGCCATCTTTTTCCAAAATAAACCTGTCTTGGTATATTTTAACTCAACCTAGGCCCTAAATGAAACCTTTCAATGTGCCTGGGGCAACTAAACTACCATATAATGATATGCAGAGGTATTTTAGCACCGTGGTTGCTAACTTGACTTTTTATTTATTTTTTTTGACAGCTTACCAAAAAATCACGAACAGACAATATTTTTTATGGACAAATTGGAAAAACATAATAAATCTTTATGATTATGAGTGATACATAGACACAGCCCATAGCTCTGGTAATAAGACATCAGCTGCATTCACTGTGGACTGTAAAATGATAATTACATTGAAAATAATTTAGTAATTTACAATGTCCTTTTAGATGACGCCTTATTTGAGAATTCCAGTGCTTCCTTGGATACTCAAACAAAGCATCATCAGGGGCAAGAAGCTGTGGTCACTCACCCAGCCCTTCTCCCCTGAATTGTTATCAGTGACACTCATTTCAGGAGCTGGGCTAGTCCCTGCTCTGTCACCTTGTGATGTGCACAATGACAGTGTGCTCCACTTAGATCAGCAGTAACAAGCAGGCAAAAAAGTGCACTGTCAGTGCTCATTGTAAAGCCACGTGCACATGTTCAGTATTTGGTCAATATTTTACATCAGTATTTGTAAGCCAAAGGCAGGAGTGGATAAAAAGTACAGAAGTGGTGTATGTGTTTCTATTATACTTTTCCTCTGACTATTCTACTCCTGGTTTTAGCTTACAAATACTGATGTAAAATACTGACCAAATACTGAACTTGTGAATACGGTTACCCTGCAAACATTCTATGTCAAATTGTAAGGGGTCCAGAAAGGAAAATTTTCTTCTTCCAAGATGAAGATCCTCACATAAATTGGGCTAAAGTTGGTAAAAAAAAATGCAGGAACAGCCAACAGTCTTGCATATGGGGCCTCCTGACTCACCTCAAATGGATGATATTGGAGAAAAAAAGTATCTGGCCTGCTGAATTCCAACAGGGTATCATTTTGTAAGCAGTTTTCTCATGGAGAACTCAGACATAAGCTTTCAATCAATCCAATATTCCTGTAAAGAGGAGAGTCAGGAGACATAGCTATCAGCTGACAGCTATCTAATGTACATGAGGCATTTACAATATGTGCCATATACAGTAATTCTCAATCTTTTTGTAGTATCCTACACCTCTGTGTGTTTGATATGGCCATAATGCGTTAGCATACAGACTATTATTTTGTAGAATTTTCATTTTCTTATATATTTTCCAATATTTTTATTTTTAAAAAGAAAATATCTATAAAATATGTCTCTCTTTCTTCATATTTTATTGATTTTCGTGGTACTCTTTCTTTACTTCAGTTTATTATTTTTATATATATAGCTCTGGGTAAAAATTTAATTTCTTTTCTTTTACGAAACAGCTTCCGGAGAATATGACCTATGCTGCTATTGACAACACATACAGTATTGTAAGAACTTGTTTCCCTTAGTAACAGAATACAGTAATGAAAAAGAGTTTGTCTGGAGCAATCTAATATGAGTCATTTTGTCTTCAATTGGACCACTGAGCTTACTCAGATCATCTCTGAGGTCTCGTAATAGAAAATAAATTGTTGCTATTCGCTCCTACAGTTCAAGGCATAACGTCAGATGTATTGCAGTTTAATGCATCATCACAAAGAATACGAAGTAATAATTATTTGGAATAACAGCTTGATCCATCGTCTTCCATCAATATTCCACCTTTAGCAATTCCTTGCTTTCTTCAATGAAGACAGCGCTAGGATGTATACTATATGAATCCTGCCTCTGGTAATTGAGCACACAACTAAGTAGCAAGATGTGCATTTATTAGGAAACATGGGCACTATAATATTCATAAAGATGCAGTATTCAGTTTTCTATACTGTAAATATCTAAAACAGTATGTAATAAAAGTGGGAACAGTAACTTATAACTAGAGTTGGGTAAATTTATTCGAGTGGATTAAAAATTCTACTTGAATTTTACAAAAATCCATACTCTCCAGAATGGTGATTTTTTTTTTAATTCACTGTGCACATATTCAACAAAATGGTAGCCAGCTGGCTGCCATTTTGCTGAAGCATAGACAGCCAGCAACAGATAGAAAAAAAAACACCTCCAGTGTTCATCCTCTCCTGTACTGTACTCGGTGTATCTTCTAACCGTGTCATAACTGCCCAGTGTAAGGTTCCGGCACATATCGTCAAGGCCTTACAAAGTGCAGGCACAGAGATGTCTCGGTCCTAGCCATGGTCAGAAGTTCCTGCAAATAGAATGGACCCGAGATGTCTATGTGCATGTGCATTTTAAGGTTGTGGCTACATCATGTGCCGAGAGCGTGACCTTATGATTTGCGCTGTCGGCTGAAACTTTCGGATGTGACTAGACATATGCAGGCTCATCATGGGCTTTGTCTAAGCATGGAAGTCCTGGTGTAGTGTGAAGATGTAGTGCTCGTCACTGTGGTAAGATGTGCCAAGGACTGTACCATGGACAGTGAGTAGTGGAGGTAAACTGGGAGGTAAGTATCAGTTGTCTTTTTTTTATTATTATTCTGCAACTTATGTTTATTATGCCCTGTGGTCTGTCTAGACCCAAGTGCATTATAAAGGACATTCCACTCGCGAATCAAGTTTTCCAGTAAAATTGGCAAATTCGAATCTCATGAGATCCGCTAATCTCTAAGTAAAATGACATGGTGACTGAAAGTGATAACATTTTTTTCTATATCCATTCAGAGTTGCATGGTCTAAAGCTTAAAACACATATGTACCATTTAAACTTTTATTGTAAAAAAAATGTATTAAAGCAGTGTTTTTTAGTTGTACTGCCAGAGTGGTGTTTTATATATAGTTCCCCTGCCTCCTGTCTCATTCCCAACTGGCACCACCTTCATCGTTTCCAGCATCGCTCCGCTTGGTCTCCTGAGAAAAGTGACCTGCTGGTCGCTCCAGTGTTTCATGGAGCGGTGCGGAGGTCAGTTTTCAAAACAAGTCTATGAGAGCCTCGTTCTGTCTCTCATGGACTTGCATTGAGGGTTTGTGATGTAGTTTCTGACTTACGGACAGTAAGAAGATGCCCTCACAAGATGGGGCCGAGGGACCATAGCGGTGCTGAAAAACGGGGAAGATACCAGATGATAAGTAGATGACCGGGGGTAGGAGATTACATTTAAAATACCACTCAAGTGCTGAAAAAAAACAAGCTGAAGTGGTACTTTAACCCTTTAATGTCCATGGACGGACATAGTCCATCATGGCAGGATGTCAGTTCCCGCACAATGACTGACTATGTTCGTCCTGCATTTAAACTGTCACTGCGTGTAAACAGGCAGTGACAGTTCTGTGCCGACAGCTGTCAGATACAGCCGACTGGCACTGCAAGGGGACGGCATGGGTCCCCACACCCAGAACGCTGTGATTGGTAAGTCAATCTGACCAATCACAGCATGATCGAGCAGAAGATGCTAAAATTTCAGCATCTCCTGCCAGGTCAGTGCAGGAGCTCAGCGCTGTGGTGGCTGAGCTTCCTGCACTAACAGCCAGGAGCGGCGTCCATGCCACCCTGGCTATTAACCCCCTGATTGCTGCGATCGGGCGCTATCACAGCATTCAGGGGGGAGGCAGAGGTGCTCCCTCTGCCTTCTGATCAGCGTCCCTGCGATGTAATCACAGGGCCCGATCTCTGCCATGAAGACCCGGGGTTGTTATGATCAGGGTCATTTAGCTACATAAAGCCTCTGAGACCATGCTCACAGCATAGTCTCAGCAGCTTTCAGCATAGATTATAATTCATTGCAATGCTGAAGCATTGCAATGTATTATACCTGCAATGAAAGTGAAAAAGTGAAAGTCCCATAAAGGGACTAGGTAAAAAAAAACATTTTTTTTTTTAAAATATGTAAAAAAATATTTAGAAAAATAATAAAAAAATTCCCTAATAAATACATATTTTTATGTAAAAAAAAAATAAAATAAACAAAAAAGTACACATGTTTAGTATTGCCGCCTCCCTAAAAATCACATCTATAAAAGTGTCATCCTAGTTAACCCCTTCAGTGAACGCCATTAAAAAAACACAAAAAAGTTACAAATTGTACTTTTTCCATACTGCTTGGAAAAAGTGGAATAAAATGCTATAAAAAAAAGAATGGTTATAAAAATAGTATCACTTGAAAGCGCCATCTTGTCCTGCAAAAAACAAGCCACCGTACAGCTCATCAGTAGATAAATAAAAAAGTTATAGCTCTCAGAATAAAGTGATACAAAAATAATTATTTTTTCTTTTCTATAAAAGTTATTATTGTCTAAAAACGCCAAAACATAAAAAACTATATAAATGAGGTATCGCTGTAACTGTAGTGACCCGAAGAATAAAGCTGCCTTACCAATTTTACCACATGCCGAACGGAAAAAAAAAACAATTCCTGAACTGCTGTTTTTTGTTCATTCTGCCGCCACAAAAATCGGAATAGAAAGTGATCAAAAAACTTCATGCACCCGAAAATGGTACTAATAAAAATGAAAGCTCGTCCCGCAAAAAACAAGCCCTCACATAAATCTGTCGGCCGAAATATGGAAAAATTATAGCTCTCAAAATACAGCGATGCAAAAACTAACAAAAAATTCTTACAAAAAGTGCATCTTTTAGTGTATGACAGGAGCTAAACATGAAAAAAGGATATAAATGTAGTACCACTGTAATCACACCAACCCGAAGAATAAAGTCGCCTATTCACTAATACCGCACGAGGAACGGCATAAGAAAAATAAAACCAATTCTTCACAGTGGTTTACCCCCACATATGGGGTATCAGTGTACTCAGGACAAATTTCACAACAACTTTTGCGGTCCTATTTCACCTGTTACCCTTATGAAATTAAAAATTGCTGGGCAAAAAGATCATTTTTGAGGAAAAAAATATAATTTTTTTTATATTCACTGCTTTATGTTATAAACTTCTGTGAAGCACTTGGGGGTTCAAAGTGCTCACCACACATCTAGATAAGCTCCTTGGGGGGTCTGGTTTCCAAAATGGGGTCACTTGCGGGGGATTTCTACTGTTTAGGCACATCAGGAGCTCTGCATATGCAACATGACACCCGCAGACCATTCCATCAAAGTCTGCATTCCAAAACAGCGCTCCTCCCCTTCCAAGCTCTGCCATGCACCCAAACAGTGGTTCCACCCCACATATGGGGTATCAGCATACTCAGGACAAATTGCACAACAACTTTGGGGTCCTATTTCTCCTGTTGCTCTTGTGAAAATAAAAATTTGGGGGCAAAAAGATCATTTTTGTCGAAACAAAATATGATTTGTCTATTTTCATGGCTCTATGTTATAAACTTCTGTGAAGCACTTGGGGTGGAAAGTGCTCACCACACATCTAGATAAGCTCCTTGGGGGGTCTAGTTTCCAAAATGGGGTCATTTGTTGGGGGTTTCTACTGTTTAGGCACATCAGGGGCTCTCCAAATGCAACATGATGCCCGCAGACTAATCCATCAAAGTTTGCATTCCAAAACGGCACTCCTTCCCTTCCAAGCTCTGCCATGTGCCCAAACAATGGTTCTATCCCACATATTGGGTATCGGTGTACTCAGGACAAATTGCACAACAATGTTTGGGGTCATATTTCTCCAGTTACCCTTGTGAAAACAAAAATTGGGGGTTAAAAGATCATTTTTGTGGAAAAAATATGATTTTTTAATTTTACAACTCTATGTTATAAACTTCTGTGAAGCCCTTAGTGGTTCAAAGTGCTCACTGAACATTTAGATAAGTTCCATTGGGGGTCTAGTTTCCAAAAAGGTGGTCACTTATGGGGGGTTTCCACTGTTTAGGTACATCAGGTGCTCTCGAAACGAGACATGGCGTCCGTTCTTGATTCCAGTCGATTTGACATTCAAAACCTCAAATGATGCTCCTTCTCTTCTGAGCACTGCTGTGCACCTAACGATTGGTCTTCCTCCACACATGGGGTATCGGTGTACTCAGGAGAAATTGCACAACAAATAATGTAGTTCATTTTCTCGTGATACCCTTAACAAAATTAAAAAAATTGTGTCTGAAGTAAAATTTTTTGGGAAAAAAAAGTTGAATTTTAATTTTTTCCTTCCACATTGCTTCAATTCTTGTGAAGTACCTAAAGGGTTAATAAACTTCTTGAATGTAGTTTTGAACATCCTGAGGGGTGCAGCTTTTAGAATGGTGTCATTTTTGGGTATTTTCTGTTATATTGACCCCCCAACTCACTTCAAATGTGATGTGGTCCCTAAAGAAAATGGTTTTGTAAATTTTATTGGAAAAATGAGAAATCGCTGGTCAACTTTTAACCCTTATAATGTCCTAACAAAAATATTATGTTTCCAAAATTTTGCTGTAATGTTGACATGTGGGAAATGTTATTTATTAACTATTTTGTGTGACAACACTCTCTGATTTAAGGGTACAAAAATTAAAAGGTTGGAAATTGCAACATTTTCAAAACTTTTGACAAATTTCTGTTATTTTCATAAATAAACACAAGTTATATCAAAGAAATTTTACCACTAACATGAATAACAATATGTCACGAAAAAACATTCTCAGAATCAGCGGGATTCTTTGAAGTATTCCAGAGTTATAACCACAAAAAGTGACAGGGGTCCAATTTCAAAGTTAAGGCCTGGTCATTAACATACAAAGTGGCTTGGTCCTAAAGGGGTTAAATGCATCTCTGGGTGCAGCAAATACAAGTTGGCACTGGACTGATTCATGCATTTAGCATAAATCACAATAGTTAGTACCTAACAAGGACAATGAGCTAAAAAATACTAGTAAAAGTAACCCTAGCAAGACACCATTGACGTTCTAATACATAAATAATATTGACATGTCACCACAAGGACTAAAGGAGGAAACTGGAGAACTTGGAGGAAACCCATGCAAACACGGGGAGAACATACAAACTCCTTGCAGATGTTGTGCTTGGCGGGATTTGAACACATTGAGCTAACCACTGAGCCACTGTGCTGCCCCCTATCACTGATAGCATACAATGTTAGCTAAATATAATAGAATCAAATTTCATAGACAAAACAGGTTACAATACTAGCAAACAGTTATAAATTCTAACTAGCGTACAATTATGCTTAATATCATTTCTGTATTAATATATTTTGACATTTGTAATAAGCTAATAAGCAATTTTTCAGCCCTTGGGAAATTGTCTTCAAGCACCGCAACTTGCCGAAATGTAACAATGTATATGTAGCAAATGGACATGCACAACCCACATATAACTTGCAGACGCTGCATGCTCAAATAGCAAGTACCATAGAATCTTAATAGTGAACATAACCAAACAGGATTTGCCTCTGCATTGTGAAAATTCAAAGAAGCAGATGAGAAGCTAGTCAGCGGCAGAGCTTAGGTCACTTAACTACTA
Organism: Dendrobates tinctorius; assembly: GCF_039654945.1. Classification (NCBI taxonomy): domain Eukaryota; kingdom Metazoa; phylum Chordata; class Amphibia; order Anura; family Dendrobatidae; genus Dendrobates; species Dendrobates tinctorius. The sequence goes on along the minus strand of NW_027361676.1, from coordinate 53,448,794 downwards.
CTCAAACCAGCATGCAGAGGCAAATCCTAAGTTTCCGTAATTAAAATTTGGTGTTTTTTAATGCTACAGATTTTCTGCAGTATTTCTGCACCAATTAGCAAATTTAAACAAGGACCAAAGAAAAAAATGCTGGCACTACTACCACACCCAATTGCAAGGAAAAATAGAATCAAACAAAATATATGCAGATAATAGCCATACCCTTAGTTACCACTAATGAGAATGCTACCCTTGCAGCCTTTTCATGCCCTGCAACATCCTGAAGAAGCTTAAAAATCTGAGGTCCATCAAGACTCTTTTCTTCATTTTTGCTTCTCTTAACTTTGGAAACGGATCAATGAGATACTTGAATGCTTTTGCATTTTTCTCCATTGGCTTTACAAAGTTCTTCATTAGGCCCATCTTGATATGCAATGCTGGTAAAAAAAAACTTTATGTGGGTAAGCAAGTGTTGGATCCAGAACATTTTTAACCTCTGGCTGAAGTGAATGTCAGGCAAGCCAGTCTCTTATTGTAGTGATACTCTCTTACCTGGCTATCCCATTCACATACAGTGGCTTGTGAAAGTATTCAACCATTTTTGGCTTTTTTACCTATTTTGTTACATTACAACCTGTGTTTAAATGTTTTTGTAATCCAATTAGTGTGTGATGCATCAGCACTAAGTAGTGTAAAATGGTGAAGTGAAGCAAAAAAAATATAGGCACAAATTAAATTAATTTGATCAAATAACTAAAGATTGACATGTGCATATGTATTCACCCTTTCTGATATGAAGGCCCTAAAAAAATCTGGTGAAAGTAATTATCTTCAAAAGTAACATGCTTTGTGAAAGGAAGTCCACCTGTGTGCAATCTAAGTTTCACATGGTTTGTCAGTATATACAGACCTTTTCTGAAAGGCCACAGAGGATGCAACACCATTAAGCAAGAGGCACCACTAACCAAAGAGCACCATCAAGACCAAGGAGATCTCCAAACAAGTCATGGACAAAGTTATTAAGAAGTCAGAGTTGGGTTATATGAAGAGTTGGCAGAAAAAAGCCAACGCTTACATGCAAAAATTGTAAGGCTTATTTAGAGTTAGACATGTGGGAGACTCCAAAAAAGTATGTAGGAAGGTGCTGTGGTCAGATGAGACCAAAATTTAACTTTTTGGTCACCAAGGTAAGTGCTATGTCTGGCGCCAAACCAACACAGCTCATCACCCCAAGAACACCATCCCCACAGTGAAACATGGTGGCTGGTGGCAGCATCATGCAGTGGAGATGTTTTTCAGCAGCATGGACAGGGAAAATGGTTCAAGAGTGGAAGATGGATGTTGTGAAATACCGGGATATTCCTGAGCTAAACCAGATTTAGTTTGGGACGGAGATTCAACTTCCAATCAGACAAAGACCCAAAGCATACTGCTAAAGCAACACTTAAATGGTTTAAAATGAAATGTGTAAATGTTTTGAAATGGCTTATTTAAAGCCCAAAACCTAATCCAATTGAGAATCTGTGGTCAGACCTGAAGATTGAAATTCACCAGAGGAAACCATCTAATTTGAAGAAGCTGAAACAGTTTTGGCCTAGAGTAATGGACAAAACCTAATGGCAATATGTGGAAAGCTCATAGAGACGTTTAAAAGCAACTTTTAAGTGTAATTGCCACAAAATTAAGCTCTAAAAACTATTGACATTAGGGGGGTTAATAGTTATGCATACTGAAGTCTTTAGTTATTTTGTCCTATTGTCGAGGTAGCTATTTTGGGAGGGCTAAATTAACCCTTCACGGTTGAGCCAGTGATTTCCAAATTATTCCAGTGTTGCTAGCAACTCAAATGACCACACGGAGACTGGGGTCTCTGTACGGGAGGATCGAGGCAGATCACTTAGCCCCTTTATTTTAGTCACATCTTTTATAATCTTTTGCTTAATTATGCAAGGTTCTCAAGTACCAGTAGCATCATTTCACTTTATAAGCCAATAATATTGCAAGAAAACCGGAAGCTACATATATGTCCGTACCTAGATAGCGTAGAAAGTAGTATAATGGCATATTCTTCAGAGTTTTACACCTCCACATCCCTTATCTTATACTGATGGGAACAGTCTGGTTTCATGACAGCCCATGCCAATTATAAAAATTTATCTTACAGCTACAAAAACGGAGAAACGAAACCTTACAGAGAATGGATAAAACGAAACTTCAACTCTGATTTTAGTATTAACCCTTCACATTCCCCCCTAGATAAATTTTTTTAACACATATGCAGCATCAGAGGTGCTATCCCAAGCTAACAGCTTGAGGGGTACTGGTCTTCACATGACTGATGCCGTGTTACCAGTCATGGCTGTCGCGGCGCACCCGTCCCCCCTGTATACTGCAGTTCACGAATAACAATTTTTGATGACGGTGGTGGGGATCTTTTGTAGGTAGGCATGTGCTTGGCTTCAACATCTTCATCAAGTAGCCTTTTGAGATCGGTGCAGAGAATAGCAGGGGCAACGACACCTTTGGTATCATCATTAGCTGTCTTGGTGCAGAATTACCTAATACATACAGAAATACACCAAAGAACAAGTTTTAGTATCACATATACAACAAGGATACAGGCAAAAGTGTGTAACAAGCTTTGTAAGATCCCAGCTATCCAGCCCCCAATTCCCTTAAATCAATTGGCTGGATTGAGAAAGGAGAAAGTGTCTGACCACCAACTGTGAAAATGCGAAAAACCAAAACATTATGTCCCCTTCATTTGCTATTGGCTTGTTGGGTGATGGGGAGGACTTCATAGGGACCGTCATACAAGGGTTCTAGTCCGTGCTTCCTGACATACTTCTTCACGACTACCAAATCACCAGGCATCAGGTTATGACAAGTGTCGGTTTCTGCTGAATCTGGAAAAGAAAAGGAAACTAGAACATAGGTGTTAGCAAGATTTTTACTAAGCAGAATAACATATTGAACAACACGGTCAGTCTCTTCTGATAACTGCTGAGGCTGGAAACTTGCAACTGGGGGCCTAGTACCAAACAATATCTCATATGGGGGCAGGCCATGTTTTGCAATAGGGGTAGTACGAATGTGGTATAACACAATTGGTAGGAGCTCTGGCCATGGAGCCATAGTCTCCTGCATCATTTTTGGTCAATTGTCCTTTCAGTGTGCCGTTCAGGCTCTCAACTTCACCACTGGATTGTGGGTGGTACGGAGTATGGAGGGCTACAGTGGATCCAAGCATTGTCAGAACTTCTTGGTACACATGAGAAGAAAAGGCCGGGCCTTGATCACTTTCAACAACTTCTGGAATCCCATATCTGCATATAACTTCCATCACCAGTTTCTTCGTTGTGGTCTTTGCAGTCATGTTGGTAACAGGGAAAGCTTCCAACTGGAGAACCGGGGCCCAGTAGAATTTTTGCACCAGTGCGAGGGCCTGATTTTTTTCCTCGATGTGTAGGCCTATGTGGCAATAGCAGGGTACATCCGCTTAGGGAGACACACAAGTCGGTCCTTTTCCAGAGACCATTATCCATACATGCCCCATCAGTCTTCCATTGCTTCACCTCTTCCTTTGGAGACATTCTCTGCGTTGTCATTAAGGGGTCTTGCAGGGTCCGACAGAAAACTTCAGTCTGTTGTAGATCATCAGGTTCTTGTAGGGTCAATGCTTCTTGTAACTGTTTACGCTGAGAGCGTGTGGTCACCATAGTTGGTATGGTTGGTTCAACGGGTAAGAGAGCGGTGGCTTTTGCTTGCATATCCGCAAATGTGTTGCCAACAGTCTGTGGACTGTTCCTAGGACCGTGCGCCTTAACTTTGATAATGGCCACCTGAGTAGGTAATTTGATCGAGTCCATGAGGGTTTTAACAGCTTCAGCATTTTTCACTGGGGTTCCGGCAGTAGTAATAAACCCTTGATTGGCCCATAGAGCCCCAAAATCGTGAGCAATACCAAATGCATACCGTGAGTCCGTGTATATATTAGCCCATCTGTTCTTGGCCAAAGTACATGCAGTAGACAGAGCCTGGAGTTCTGCGTCTTGTGCTGACTGTGAGGGCGGGAGCGCAGCTGCGTGCACTAGAGTGTCCTCTTGTAACAGCATATCCCGTGTGGAATCTACCAAACTCATCAGCATATCTTGAACCATGCGTGTATAACACCAGATCAGGATTTGGGAGTGGATTCTCACTGACATTTGGTGGAGTAGCTGTTTCTTCTATCAGAAGTTGGAAACAATCAAGTTGGAGGTAATTCTCATCACTGCCATCTTTCCTTATAGTTCATTATACCATCTTTCAAGGTGTTGTAAAGGGGTTGCATTATGCGGGATGCATCCGGTGTCCACTGACAACAATAAGTGCATAGTCCAAGAAAACGCTGGAGTTCAGTTTCATCTTTTGGGAAAGGAAGGGAGCTGACAGCTATTTTTCTTTCTTCTGCGAGGTGTCTGGCACCCTGAAGGAGACAGTGACCCTAGAATATCACTTGACCAAGGCAGAACTGAAGTCTCGAGGCCGAAACCCGACAGTTCAGTGCTGCCAGATGCTTTAAGGAGGCTAACAGTGGCAACAATGGCAAAAGACACTCGCTCATATTTTTTTTTTTGAAAACTGGTTGGGACTGTTTTGGGCCCCTTGTGACATAACTGTCCATATTAACTGTCGTCCCTGCTAAGTGAATGCAAATAGAAACTGGCAGTCTGGGTATAACGGAATGCTAAAGAAGGCATTGGTAAGATCAATAACTGTAAACCAAGCAGCATCCTGGGATATTTGGGACAAAAGAGTATGTGGATTAGGCACCAGGTTTGAGAAACACTTTTACTGGTTCTACTGGCATTTTCCCTATATCATTTGACCCTTTTGACATGAGTTTAGATAGTATCTCTGAGAGGTATGGGGTGAGTCACTGATCCTCAGGCAATATTGGGGGTGGATCTGGGCCTATCAGGGCCATCATAACTGTAAGAAGGGCATGCAAAATACAGATTTCCTCACTGTCTTCATCTACATAGGGATTATATAACAAAAAAAACCATTTGACCATCATCTTGGAATTGTATTCTGGAGCGGAACTGTGATAATAAATCTACCCCTAGTAAATTTACAGGGCATATGAGAGAGATTACAAACTGAGCAGTAACGAGAATTAGCAGGGAGGGGCTGAGGAGCAAGATTCCCACTAGCTGAAGTTGAGGAAGGGGGGGCAGAGTTTACTGTGTGGGCTGAAGGGCACACTGTGTGATCGCAGCTGCGGTGGGGGCTAGAGGCTGCTGTTTGCTCTTTTTTTTTTTTTTTCTCTCTCTCTCTCTCTCCTGAACAGAGCAGGTTAAAGTCTGAAAACTTTTTTTTTTTTTTCCTCTGGAGCTGGTAAATGGAAGGGGTGGCTACTCATAACCACTAGCAATAACGGGGACTAAAGGCCCCGTCTCACTAAGCAATCTCGGTAGCGAGATCGCTGCTGAGTCACAACTTTTGTGACGTAACAGCGATCTCACCAGCGATATCGCTGTGTGTGACAGCGATCAGCGAGCGGCCCCCCTGCCGGTATCGCTGATCGCTGCAAGAAATCTCTGGACATTTCTTTGGTCGCTGGTCTCCCGCTGGCCAGCACACATCGCTGTGTGTGACAGCGGGAGACCAGCGATCAGGTGTAAAAAATAATAAAAAAAATAAAAAATATAGTTATTCTCACCTTCCGATGTCCCATTCAGCCATCCCGCCTCTCTCCACGCTCCGGTCCCAGTGATCCTTTGCACGAATGACCGCGAGACTTTGTTATCCCGCGAGACCGTGACATCTCGCGGTCATTCATGCAAAGGATCACTGGGACCGGAGCGTGGAGAGAGGCCGGAAGACTGCGCGGGACATCGGATGGTGAGAATAACTATATTTTTTATTTTGATTCTATTTTTTACAGGATGGCCAGCGATGCCGGGCGCTCGGCATCGCTGTGCTGATCGCTGGTGAAGCTGTCTGTGTGACAGCTCACCAGCGATCACATAGCGACTTACTAGCGATCCTGACACCTTGATATCGGTGTCGGGATCACTGGTAAGTCGCTTAGTGAGACGGGGCCTTAAGGCTAGCGGTGGATGATAATAGGTGCCGTTAGCAGAGGTGGGGGCTGCAACTCTCGGTCTTCTTGTGCCACAATTATAACAGACCTCTCCACTGAGGATTAGTAACTACACATACAGCACAGATCCACCCGGCAGGATCATAGGGTGGGGGCATACTGAGTTTCGGTAGTCCAGGATACATTGGTGCCTTAGGGTTAAGGGATTTCCTGGGGAGGGACCTTATCATCTCGCAGGGAAACTTCTTGTTTCAAATCATCACTTTTAACTATCCGACTGCCTGACACATTGTCTGGATCTTAGTTCCTTCTTTAATCACATTCTCATACCACAGTCACCTGCTAGAACCACAAATCATCCCGTCCCTCTAAAATTTTTCCTTCTTCAACATAGCAGTAACAGAAACAATCAGAATTCACTTGCTGTTCAATTTCCACATAACCTTCATTATACAATTCATGTGCCAAGCCACGGAATTCCTCAGCGCCTTCAAATAATCCATCATCAGTCAATCTCCCTTTAATTTTTTTTATTTTTTTTTTAACTCCTTCATCCCATAGCATAGGCTGCAACCTCCCGCCCTTAGGAAATCCCAGAATCGAAAATATTTTTCCTGCATTCTTGACAAATTTCTTTCCTCATCTTTGAATCATAAGACTAACAGTATCTGATCCTTCACACAATTCCAAACTTTTCTTTTTCTTCCACAGAAACATAATTCTCTCCTTTAGAGCTAAATATCCTTACTTGAGTTGTGCACAATACTGGAGCAGCCGTCTCTGTTTGTTCCACAGGGTCAACCCCCTCTGGGAAGCCCAAAATTCGCGGTACTCAGTGAAAGGAGGAGGGCGTCTCAGACTATCCCTCCGGACACCTCTGGTTATATATATCTTTCTATATATACCTGAGTTACGTATCCTACCCAGTCTTCGATCACATGACCACGCCTGATAACTAACAATGACCAGGAATTCAGGATATTTTGACTATAAAGAGAGTCACAATCACTGGTCAATCCGGGGTGTCCGTCCCTTATGAGGTACGGTTCGAGCACTGGGCCCCAACGGGACTACACCTCTATATGATTCCACCCATGAATCACCCCACTAGGGGACAAACCTCAGAGCCTCTTTGCAGCAACAAGCACAGGAAAACCACACCAACGGTCAGTCTGAACAGTATAACTGCCAACTTACCGTGGTTGTGGGGGGGTGATCAGTCCCAATTTTCCAACACCTGTGTCCGCTCCGAGGGTCCTTTGTCTTGTTGTCCTCCGGGGGCAGAGGCGTCCCTGTCCGGGGGGGCCCCACGTTGCGCGCCACTGTCGAGGTAGCTATTTTGGGAGGGCTAAATTAACCCTTCACGGTTGAGCCAGTGATTTCCAAATTATTCCAGTGTTGCTAGCAACTCAAATGACCACACGGAGACTGGGGTCTCTGTACGGGAGGATCGAGGCAGATCACTAAGCCCCTTTATTTTAGTCACATCTTTTATAATCTTTTGCTTAATTATGCAAGGTTCTCAAGTACCAGTAGCATCATTTCACTTTATAAGCCAATAATATTGCAAGAAAACCGGAAACTACATATATGTCCGTACCTAGATAGCGTAGAAAGTAGTATAATGGCATATTCTTCAGAGTTTTACACCTCCACATCCCTTATCTTATACTGATGGGAACAGTCTGGTTTCATGACAGCCCATGCCAATTATAAAAATTTATCTTACAGCTACAAAAACGGAGAAACGAAACCTTACAGAGAATGGATAAAACGAAACTTCAACTCTGATTTTAGTATTAACCCTTCACACTATTTGTTGTTTGCTTCACAATAAAAAGAAAACCAAATGTTCACTGTTGTAGGATTTTCTTTACATGAACTGATGCAAAGCCTCAAAAAAAACTGTGAAATAACATGAAGTAAGGTAGAAAAATACAGAAAAGCCAAGGGGGTGAATAATTTAGCAAACCACTTTAAAGAGCAGCAGTACTTTGTGTATTCACCATGGAGACCAACCACCTTTAAGTCAGTACATAGGGGACAGCATTATTGGTTATACAGTGGCATGTAAAAGTTTAGGCATCCCTGGTCAACATTACTGTGAAATGATCTCTAAAGTGGCTATAGTTAAAGATGACAAGTTTCCTTTGTATTTTAGGCCAAAAATATACATATAGTCATTTTTTACATTTTTTAAGATTACAAAGATAGAAAATGGGCTATACAAAAGTTTGAGCACTCTTGGAGATTTGTGTGCTCAGATCTTTGACTAAGATTTCAGACCATAATTAGACTGTTTGGGTTATCTCTTGTCCCCTATCATTGTTAGGTAAGGCCATGTGATGTAAATTTGTCAGTTTCATAAAAAACAAGCCTCCTCTAACCTTGTGCCAAAAAACAGCAGTCATAGTTTCTTCTATGCAGCTGCCTAGCACTTTGAAAATGAAAATAGTGGAGACCCAAAAGCAGGAGAATGCTATAAAAATATAGCAAAGTGTTTTCATGTTGCCCTTTCCTCAGTTTGAAATGTAATTAAGAAATCGCAGTTAAAATGAACAGTGGAGGTAAAGATAAGGTCTAGAAGACTAAGAACAATTTCAGTGAGAGCTGCTCATTTGATTGCTAGATATTAGGTTGTAGGATTCAGTGAATGCTTCTTGTAGGATGGCTAGAGAGGCAAACCAGTAATCCTCCTTGACTGAAAAAGACCTTCAGAAAGATTTAGCATACTCTGGAGTTATGTTAAATTGTTTTACTGATCAGAGACACCTGCACAAATATGGCCATAAAATTCAGTGTCAAAAGTAAGCAAAAAAATCATCTAAACAAGCCTGATGCATTTTGGAGAGAAGTGCTGTGGACCGATGATTTAAAATAGAACTCCATGGCCACAATGATCAAAGGTATGCATGGAAAAAATGTAAAAGATGAATATAAATATATTTTCTTGACTAAAATATACATGAAATGTGTCATCTTTAACTTTAGGTAATTTCATCTTGCTTAACTGTTCTCAATAACCATAATTTTGACCATGGGTGCTCAAACTTTTACATGCCACTGTTTTTCAGGCACCTCAACAGCTGTTTCTTGTTGCTATGGGCTTCTTTTATGTGGATTGCATAATTAACTGGAATTGAAGGTAGTGCATTGCCATTATGCAACAAGACAGCTTTTAGGCTTGTTTTGAATGAATCGATGAAATGCCTCCATTCCTCTGGATTATGACTTACCTTCAGAGCTTCAATAAATCTGTTGATATTGTTGAATGTCATAAGAGTGCCTTCCATGAAGAAATACTAGGAGAATCCAGACCCACTAGGAGATTCCTCTGCTGTAGCCTTGAACTTAATAGCTCAGTCTTAAGGCCCTGTTGCATATAGAAAGATCATTAGCGAGATCGCTGAAATGTCACAGGTTTTGTGACGCAATTGCGACCTCGCCAGCGATCTCGCTACATGTGACACATAGCGGCGACCGGCCCCCTGCTGCGATCTCGCTGATCATGCTCGAATGTCCTAGGTCATTTTTTGATCATTGGTGTCCCGCTGGCCAGCATGCATCGCTGTGTTTGACGCCATAACAATGACGAGCGACCTCGTTGGTGACTCAGAACTCACGCTTATCGAGGTCTGAGTCGTCAGAATAGCTGCTGTGTGACAAGGTTCCAATGACCGCCGAGGTCGTCATGTGGATCGCCATATAGTTGCTGCGTCGTTGAGTAGATCTGCCTGTTTGACAGCTTACTAACGACCATGTAGCGACATACCAGCAATCCTTACCAGGTCGTATCGTTGTTGGGATCGCTGGAGCATCGCTATGTGTAACGGTACCCTTAAGGCCCCTTTACATTTAGCGATGTACCAGCGATCCCGACCACGATATGACCCGGTAAGGACCTCTGGTGCATTGCTAAATGGTAGTTAGTGAGCTGCTATACAGGCAGATTTCACTTGCGATGCAGCAGCGGTCGGCGGTCGTACTTACCTTTCATACGTGGCAAGGGTGTCTGTCTTCCGCCTGCGTCCATGGCTCGCTCAACGGCGCCAGCAGGAAGCCGATGACGAGAAATGGACCAGGCCGGTCTCGCGCGATCAGCGATAGCCAGTGGGGGAGCCGGTCGGAGGTGGGCATCACATGCAGCGATATCGCAAGCAATATCGCTGTATCGCTGCTGCGTCACAAAATCGGTGACGCTTTAACGATATTGCTAGCGATATCGCTATGTGTAAAGCCCCCTTTACTCTTGGGCAGATCCAAATCTCTAACAACATCATTAAGCTCACTTTGTGTTATAAGACGTGGTTCAGTTGAGGTTGCTGAAAAAAAGTCTAGGTCATTAGAAGAAGATGCTTCATGACACTGAGCTCCCTCTTCTTCCTTTTCTGACCTGACTGAAAATATCTCTAGTGCTTTTGGAACTGGCAGTTCTTCTATATGTGATACTAGGAGTATTGCATATGGAATATTTGGATACTGTAAAGTCCACTTCTTCCATGAAATTCTTCTACTAATGGGGGGCACCATGCAAAAATAGCAATTGTTAGTGTGATCGTTTGGGTCTCTCCAGTTCATTGGGACTGTAATAGGCTTAGATTGCCTCTTCCCATGCAACCAATGGGTAAGATATGATGCACATCTATTGCTGCATATGTGTGGAACACAACTCTTGTACTGCTCTCCTATTTTGCAGCCAAAATACCGGTTGTAGACTTTCTTTATTATGGTAGTCAAGCTTCGCCTTTGTGGCACAAATATGAATTCTACGCATAGGTAGCAAAAGCTTTGCGGTTTGTTAATGCAAAAACAAGGCATATCTGAAAAAAACATATAGAAACACAGCAATATGCTAAGTAACTAAGCTAAGAAATCCTAAAGCTGTACACTTTAGGCCTGTTTCACACTTCCGTTTTTGACCATCAGTCAAAATCCGCCATTTTTGCAAAAAAATGGATCCGCCATTTTTTTTGGCAGATCCGTTTTTTTCCCCATTGACTTGCATTACCGGCGGATCTTGACGGATGGCCATCCGTTGGATCCGTTTTTTTGCGGATCCGTCAATTTTTTTGCGTCCGCCGAGATGCCTGGACGGACCATGTAACGTTTTTTGTACTGCAGGATCCGCATTTTTATAGAGCGCATGCCCGGAGGAATGAAGTCAGGAGGAAATTTAACCCTGAAATCATTTCTGGCGGACAGAGAAAAAAAATCTCTCTCTCTCTCTCTCTTCTTCCCGGGCAGCGGTTCCTTTAAAATTCTTCAATCGGCGGATCCGTCAAAAAAACGGATCCGGTGACATCCGTTCACATCAGTTAGGAACGGACCCGCTTTCCACCTTTTTGGCGGATTTTAGCTGACACAAAAAACTGAAGTGTGAAACAGGCCTTACACAGAGAGCATTTATAAAAGTAGGTGATGCAACTGTCATTCGGATTATGTCATTGTAGCAGAGTTGACGTCTTTTGACCATAAGCATGTTCCATATTTTTCCACTCTGGTATTATCTTTCATCACTACTATTCCTAAGTGTGAGATTGTTTGCAGTTCCAATTAGCCCACCGCTTCTTTTTCTGTGTAGAATGATTTTTTTCCTTAATATTATTATTATCTTTTTATAAATTAATACTTTTTTTTTAAATTCAGCTTGACATGATAAAGAGACCTTGTCAGCACAGTATAACGGTTCAAACCATGTACATGTGCTTGGTGCATCATAGAGTGGCAAAACATTTAAGTGCCCCCCCATCTGCTTGATTTCCATCTATCTCCGACCTTCTCTGAGTCTGTCAAGACAGAGCTGTCAATCAAAGAAGAAGTGGGAAGGCATTCAGATAGAGGAAAACAAGCAGGTGGGAAGGTGTATTTAAATTGCCATGGAGCACCGACCGCCTGTACTTGGCTTGAACATTTATTCTGACAGAGTCTCTTTAACTTTAATTTTACAATACACTTTATAATTTGTATATGATTTACTCTATTTTGTATGTGAATTGCTTACAATAGGCAGTTATTAGAGATGAGCAAATATAATGGAATTTTATGCGAATTTAATAAAACTCTGCATTCGCCAAAATGCAGAACTTTTTTTTTTGCAATTCATTTCCACACCGATTCATCAAAAAGGCAGCTACTGAGTCTATGAACATACTTTAATGCAATAAAGCTAAAAATAATGAAATCACAGTAGTAAATTGCTTGGGACCCAACTTCAATCTAAAAGACGCGTTGTGGTTATTATTTTGTACCTACCACGATTTGTGTGCACTTTGATAACGATTATCTATTCTTGCTTTCATAGGGATTGCCAGCCCTTTTAATCCCTAATTGTGTGGCTGTCTCGTCTCGCTGCCTGCTAGGATTAGTGTTTTGATTAGAATTTAATTGAGAATTAAAAGCAGTTGAGTCTATTACCATTGCCTTTTTATCACCTCAGCTTATATTCAAGGAGCAGAAGGAAATGTATTGCTGGAAATTACAAGTTTGTACATGCCAAGTGCCATTTATTTGTATTTAAATGTAATGAAGGTAATATTAAAATTTACGATGCAATTGTCTGGGTAATTTATTAACCCCTTTAGAACACGCTCATTTTGGGCCTTTAGGGCAAAACTTTTTTACTTGTTTTTTTTTTGCATTCCAGAGGCTTTTTTCTTTGACAGGAATATTGAGTTTGTCAGTGGCTCCATTTTGGTATGCAGGTAATCATGTAATTTATCACTGAACTTTTATTAACTCTTAATGGGGAGAAATAAAAAAAAACTGAAATTCTGCTGTTTTTATTTTTATACTACTCACATGCTGCACAAATTAAGTGTTACTTTTATTCTGATTATGGTGATACCAACTTTGTGTAGCTTTTAGTGATGAGCGGGTATGCTCGTTACTTGAGATTTTCGAGCATGCTCGGGTGTTCTCCGAGTATCCGCAGATGCATGATTTGCGGCTGCTAGACAGCCTGAATACATTTGGGGATTTCCTACAAAACAGGCAATCCCCACATGTATTCAGGCTGTCTTGCAGCCGCAAATCATGCAGCTGCGGAGACACAAGCTAAATATCTGAGCACATACATATACTCGGAGAATACCCAAGCATGCTCGGAAATCTCAAGTAACGAGCATACTCGCTCATCACTAGTAGCTTTACTTACTGTTTTATTATTTTTTTGTACAATAAATATATTGTTTGTAAAAAGCTGTATTGTTGCAACATATTCTAATAAGAATTAGAACCTGTTGTGGTCCTTGTGAAATAGTAATGCCTCCTCCCCAATTGTGCCCCCATTCAGTGGTCTTCTTCACAAATTTGTGTTGTGCCCCCATGCAATAGTTAAAGTCCTTTTTTTGGGCCAAAATACAGTCGTGTTGACCATGACCTCTTCCTGTGGAACCCATACAGTATACAATAGTAATGTCTAACTTTTAGAGTAGCATCCACTTTTGTGAGGCCCACAGAGTTGTAATGTCTGCGTCTTCATACATTAAAAATGTCCCCCTTTGTGGTGCCGTAAATTAATAATGTCCCTTTTTGTGGCCCTCATTCAGTAGCAATGTCTCCTCCCCTTTTTTGCCCCCAACACAGTGGTCCTACTGATAGTACTGTGCCCATTTTGCTTTAACAGTAATTATACAAAAAAAATACTGCCCTTCACCTGTCTCTGCTCACTATTAAGTGTCTTGGACTTCTTCATACTTAGGCGCAAGGTGGCACAATGCGCTGCCTGAAACAGGATGCCAATGTCCTCTGCTGCTGTGAGCCTTTGGCAGACCTGCGCCTTGCATAATTAGTGTGGGTCAGGGAGCAATTAGCTCTTTGCTCTGCAATAGTTTTCAACTTTTTGAATTAATCATTTCAATTTCTTGCTTGGTAAATATAGTAACATAGTTATTAAGGTTGAAGGAAGACTTTAAGTCCATCTAGTTCAACCCATATCCTATCCTAACATGTAATATAATCAAATATTTGAATTAATTAATTTCTTATCTTTCCCTCTGATTCAAGAGTATAAGTGGATAAATGGATAATGAATATGAATAATATATTCCTGGTTTTAAGAACTGCTGGATATGAATAAAAAATAATCAAATTCATACTGCAGGTCTATTAAGGATGAATTATGGATGTCATGCTGCATTTGGCATGTTACAGTAAATTATGCATTTTACAATGATGCATGGGAATGATGTGCGGCTGTAATTTTAACAGTCCCAAATAAAGTAAGCATAAGTGTGAGCACTGGGGATACTGCTATATGTAATGAGAAGTGACACATGTCGGACAGATTGACTGAAAAGCCAGATTAGACTGTATAAATGAAACATCGAATGGACGTTCCCAATAATAGCTGTAAGGTAGTCATATCAGCTGTAGATCCTTCACTACAGTGGGTATTCCCTGTACTCTGGTAATAAGGATTTGTACTTGTATTATTTCTGGATACTTTTCATGCACTGCAAAATTCACATGACGAAAAAACTTTGATAGGCATCTATATGAGGTTTCTCAGGAATAAGGGGTTATAGCAGCCATTTAAAAAAGCCCTTTCATCAAAATTTGTATCCTCTTAACATATTGCAGTGATCATATTATATAGCACTGTGTACTTACAATTGCTCATTTTACCATTCTACCAGCTAATTCTTCTCTTTTCCATTAGGTCTATGACATCACGTGATTAACCCATTCATGACCAGAGTGATTTTTGATTTTTTGTTTTCATTTTTTGCTCCCCATCTTCTCAGAGCTGTAACTTTTTATTTTTCTGTCAATATGGTCGTGCGAGGGCTTTTGTTGTACGTTGAAAGACACCATTGGTTTTACCATGTCATGTACTAGCAAATAGGAAAAAAATTCCAAGTGTGGTGAAATTGCAAAAAAAATGCAATCCCACACTGTCAGCCATTGTGATTCTCCAGGTCATTACGAGGTCATAGACACCAAACATGTCTAGGTTCTGTTTTATCTACAGTTGTGGCCAAAAGTATTGACACCCCTGTAATTCTGTCAGATAATACTCAGTTTCTTCCTGAAAATGATTGCAAACACAAATTCTTTGGTATTATTATCTTCATTTAATTTGTCTTAAATGAAAAAACACAAAAGAGAATGAAGCAAAAAGCAAAACATTGATCATTTCACACAAAACTCCAAAAATGGGCCAGACAAAAGTATTGGCATCCTCAGCCTAATACTCGGTTGCACAACCTTTAGCCAAAATAACTGCGACCAACCGCTTCCGGTGACCATCAATGAGTTTCTTACAATGCTCTGCTGGAATTTTCGACCATTCTTCTTTGGCAAACTGCTCCAGGTCCCTGATATTTGAAGGGTGCCTTCTCCAAACTGCCATTTTTAGATCTCTCCACAGGTGTTCTATGGGATTCAGGTCTGGACTCATTGCTGGCCACCTTAGAAGTCTCCAGTGCTTTCTCTCAAACCATTTTCTAGTGCTTTTTGAAGTGTGTTTTGGGTCATTGTCCTGCTGGAAGACCCATGACCTCTGAGGGAGACCCAGCTTTCTCACACTGGGCCCTACATTATGCTGCAAAATTTGTTGGTAGTCTTCAGACTTCATAATGCCATGCACACGGTCAAGCAGTCCAATGCCAGAGGCAGCAAAACAACCCCAAAACATCAGGGAACCTCCACCATGTTTGACTGTAGGGACCATGTTCTTTTCTTTGAATGCCTCATTTTTTCTCCTGTAAACTCTATGTTGATGCCTTTGCCCAAAAAGCTCTACTTTTGTCTCATCTGACCAGAGAACAATCTTCCAAAACGTTTTAGGCTTTTTCAGGTAAGTTTTGGCAAACTCCAGCCTGGCTTTTTTATGTCTCGGGGTAAGAAGTGGGGTCTTCCTGGGTCTCCTACCATACAGTCCCTTTTCATTCAGACGCCGACGGATAGTACGGGTTGACACTGTTGTACCTTCGGACTGCAGGGCAGCTTGAACTTGTTTGGATGTTAGTCGAGGTTCTTTATCCAACATCCGCACAATCTTGCGTTGAAATCTCATGTCAATTTTTCTTTTCCGTCCACATCTAGGGAGGTTAGCCACAGTGCCATGGGCTTTAGACTTCTTGATGACACTGCGCACGGTAGACACAGGAACATTCAGGTCTTTGGAGATGGACTTGTAGCCTTGAGATTGCTCATGCTTCCTCACAATTTGGTTTCTCAAGTCCTCAGACAGTTCTTTGGTCTTCTTTCTTTTCTCCATGCTCAATGTGGTACACACAAGGACACAGGACAGAGGTTGAGTCAACTTTAATCCATGTCAACTGGCTGCAAGTGTGATTTAGTTATTGCCAACACCTGTTAGGTGCCACAGGTAAGTTACAGGTGGTGTTAATTACACAAATTAGAGAAGCATCACATGATTTTTCGAACAGTGCCAATACTTTTGTCCACCCTCTTTTTTATGTTTGGTGTGGAATTATATCCAATTTGGCTTTAGGACAATTTTTTTGTGTTTTTTCATTTAAGACAAATTAAATGAAGATAATAATACCAAAGAATTTGTGTTTGCAATCATTTTCAGGAAGAAACTGAGTATTATCTGACAGAATTGCAGGGGTGTCAATACTTTTGGCCACAACTGTAAGTGGTGAAAAAAAATTCCAAACTTTGTTTAAAAAAAAAAAATTGCGCCATTTTCCTGATACCCATAGCGGCTCCATTTTTCGTGATCTTGGGTTGGGAGATGGCTTATTTTTTTGCACGCTGAGCTGATGTTTTTAATGATATCATTTTGGAGCAGACACGATCTTTTGATCGCCCGTTATTACATTTTAATGCAATGTCGTGGCAACCAAAAAAAAAAAATTCTGACGTTTTGACTTTTTTCTCGCTATGCCATTAGCCAGGTTAATCCTTTTTTTACTAATAAATCAGGCAACTCTGAATATGGCAATAACAAATATAGGTATGTTTGAATTTTTTTATTGTTTTATTTTGAATGGGGCAAAAGGGGGGTGATTTTAACTTTTTTTTTTTATATTTTTACTTTTACTTATTTTTACTTTTGGCATGCGTCAATAGTCTCCATCAGAGACTAAAAGCTGCCATAACCCGATCGTCTCTACTACATAGAGACAATGATCAGATCTAATCTATATAGCAGAACTAGTCACTTGCTATGAGTGCCGACCACCGAGTGGCGCTCACAGCAAGCCAGCAGTGACAACAATAGAGGTCTCAAGGAGACCTCTGGTTGCCATGCCAGCCCACCGGTGACCCGTGATCACAGGACGGGGGTCACTGGTGGGCGGGTTTCTGGCTCGATGGCTGGAAGCGCAAGTTAAATGCCGTTGTCAGCGTTGGACAGCAGCATTTAACAGGTTAATAGCCGCTGGTGAATGTGTGTTAAGACCATGAAATGAGGGACTGTGAAGAGGTGATAGCAATGCATATGGGGATCTCTGGTGTCCATACTGTATAAGGGACTGTGCAGGTCATTATACTGGGGGCTTTGGTGACCACAATAGATATGGGACTGTGGTGAATATCACACTATTTTACTGTTTGAGGTTTTGCTTGTGTGCCATAATATTGTATGCAGTGCTCAGTGGCCATCATAGCATACATGGGGCTGTTTTGGACATCATGCTATTTATGGGGGCTATGGTGGTGAACATACTATATATTGGGGTTTGTATCATATGAGCGGCCATGGTGACATCATGCTGTGTAAGGGGTACAGTGTGAGCAGTGGTTACAATTTGAAAAGGGCAACGTGGTGGGCAGTATGTGGGCATAGTTTGAAAAGGGACACAGAATTAATATGGAGAGGGGACAGAGTGAAATGGAGGCACATATGGAGATGGGTTAGCATGCAGGAGGAACCGTGTGGAGATATAGAAAGTGTAACAATAACTTAAGGGGGTTTTACACATAGCGATATCGCTAGCAATATCGCTAAAGCGTCACCGATTTTGTGACGCAGCAGCGATATTGCTAGCGATATCGCTATGTGTGATACTTACCTCCGACTGGCTCCCCCGCTGTCTGTCGCTGATCGCGCGAGATCGGCCGGGTCCACTTCTCGCCGGGCGCTTCCCGCTGGCGCCGACGAGCGACCTGTGGACGCGGGCGGGAGGACGTCAGGATCGCCGCATCTGAAAGGTAAGTAACGACCGCTGCAGCGTCGCTACGTCGCTGTGAGATCTGCCTGTGTGGCAGCTCACTAGCGACCATTTAGCGATGCACCAGCGATCCTGACCGAGTCGCATCGTGGTCGGGATCGCTGGTGCATCGCTAAATGTAAAGGGGCCTTTAGAGAGGGGACAACCATAGTATAGGCTGTTGGTCATAAAGACGGATTAGCTGATAATGGCAGACAGTGTGGTGGTGATAAATCATTCAGGTTATAATATAAAAAGATTTTTTATGCAGAGGACATTTTTAAAACACTTTAACTTTTAAGGTCACTGTATCAGGATGTGCTGCAAAAGACAGGAAAAGGAGATCTGCAGAGAAAAGCTGTGGATGTGAAAAGTCATTATGACATCTAGACAAGATGGAAATGAAAATAAAGAGATGACTCCAGAGAAGATGTAATCTATAAGGTAACTGGATGTAAATGTTTATACTGAATAATTCTTATCAGTACATTGGTTCCTGCATGGTCCGCAGTTTGATGATGGCTGTTAATAACAACTCCCAGTATCTCCTTACCATTGTTAAGGACATACTTTAAGGGTCCCGTCACACAAAGTGATCTCGCTAGTGAGATCGCTGCTGAGTCACAAGTTTTGTGACACAACAGCGATCTCAGCAGCGAGATCGCTGTGTGTGACAGCGATCAGCGACCGAGCGCCCTGCTGGTATCGCTGATCGCTGTAGGAAACCTCTGGACATTTCTTTTGTCGCTGGTCTCCCGCTGGCCAGCACGCATCACTGCGTGTGACAGGCGGGAGACCAGCGATCTGCTGGTAACTAACGTACACATCGGGTATCTAAGGGACGCACGTCCCTTGGATACCCGATGTGTGCGTTAGTTACCAGCTCCCTGCATCAGCTCTCGGCGTCGCTGTGCTGATCACTGGTGAAGCTGTCTGTGTGACAGCTCACCAGCGATCACATAGCGACTTACCAGCGATCCTGACACGTTGATTTCGTTGTTGGAATTGCTGGTGAGTGGCTATGTGTGACTCCAGCTTTAGCTTTGCATTAATGTACTGATGATGGTTCTGGTGATGAATATATCACCAAAAACGTCATCACTAGAGTTGAGCGACTTTTGTTTTTTTATGGTCGAGTTTCGTTTCGTGAAACCCGACTTTTCCAAAAGTCGGGTCGAGCAAGATCGGCCGATTATAGGGAAAAGACGGGGTCGTCCCGAAACACGAAACCCAATGTAAGTCAATGGGGAATAAAAGTCGGCAGTGAGAGGATGACAGGAAACACACCTACAGTGCCCATTTGAATGCCAAAAGCATCAATTCTTCTTACTTAAGCTGGTCAACCTTAATTAACTTCATAATACAAGTTACGCACTGAAAAATGGGGGTTATTTGGCTAAAGTTGTGGGGGGGGTAGGGCTGGCTCCAGGTTTTCATGTGCCCTGGGCGAAAGAGCGCCCCTTTAACACATACCACAACTCATCATGCTCCGATACGGCAGAGAAATAGCGGTATAGTACAATGAAAAATACTACACTTTTTACATCTCATGACGAGGCCCATCTATTTCTCCATACAGAATCATTGGTCCCATATAATGTTTGAAACAGTATATGATGCGCTCCACATAATGCTACAGTATATGTCGGTCCCCATGGATGAAGCTCCACTGTCTTATGGGCCCAAATAATGCTCCAAACATAATGGGCCCCATTTCTAATGCTCTAGTGTATAATGGGCCCTGTAAATGCTGCTCCAGTGTCTGATGTCCACCTTTGGAATGTTCCAGTGTATGGTGGGCCCCATCATTCTCCAGAGTATAGTGCTCCCCAAAAATTGCTGTCCCAACATTGAAAACAATGAAATAAGTCTCCTCGCTAGGGAATCCCTGTACTAGTCTGGACTCCTCGTCGTCCCCATCTTCCATCTCACTGCACAGTATTTCAACCTTGCAGGTGCTGTGATCCTGAGCAAGCGGGGGGGCCCCACTCGTTGGCGACGGCACTGGCACAGGGCCCATGATAGTACGGTGGTGTGTCTGATGGCGAGTGGGCCGAACCTGCACTTTCATCTGCAGCTTCCTCTTTGTCACCGTGTAAGATGGAACTGTATATGGGAAGGGTAACCTGAGTTTCATCAGGGTCAGATTCAGGCCGTGTAGCGTGCGAGGGGAATGTAGTGGTCTGGGTCAATGTACCAGCAGATTCATCGAGCAGTGGCTGGGCATCAGTGCACTTGTGTCACCCCCAGGAGTACGGTCGCCACAGTGGCATTACCTTCCTCCTAGGGAGTGTGATGTCATGCTTGGGAGCAACGAAGGATCTCTCTAGCAGGTTAACTGATTGGGCGGCGTTATTCCCACGAGTCATGACCCTCCAAACAGCGTTCATGAAGGCAAAGTGTTTGTTTTACGTGGGCAGTATGGTTGCAAAGCTGAACCTTAAAGGAATGTCCAGAAGGGCAACACCAGGAGTGGAGCCTACGGCGCAATTTGACTCAACACGGGCAACCTCAACCATGCCAGCTACAGAACAGATGCACACATTGCAAGCTTAATTCCGTTAACGAACGAGACTCCGTCATGCCCCGCGGTCCGAGTCCGGCTTACTAGAGGGACACGTGAGGCTCTGGCACATGAGATTGGCCAATAACTGGTGTGTCATGCCCTTACATGTCCGTGGCTGCATGTGCGCTACACTGAAAAGGCCAGCGTTTGTCACTTACAGGTGCAGATAACCCGCTGAACAACGTTAGTGATGGGGATCACTGATTACAATTATTACTCGCGAACAATGATTTCCCAGTAAGTGCAGGTCAACCGCAGTACCGGAATTAGGCCTAACCGACATTCCTGAAAAAATGAAAAACTTACGTGTGCAAACCACAGGTGCTGTAGCTTGCTTAACAGCTTGCCAGCCGTTCTCAGGCCCAGTATGGATTACACGTGATTGCACAAAGGTGAGAAAGGGTACCGTATCCCCGGATAACATGTATGGATAGCGTACACATTCAAAAGATATGTCTATACATCAGGAGGCAGGCTCAGACGATGTCAGGCACAGTATGGATTTGACGGCCCAGACTACACAGCGGAGGAGCAGGGAGAGGTAAAGATTGCAAATGCTGGGGCCCTGCCCAAGCAAGGGGGGCCCACTCGTGGGCGTCGGTACTGGCACTGGGCCCCTCATAGTACGGCGGTGTGTCTGACGGCGGGTGTGCACCACCACCGTCAGAGACACTTGATTGCACTATGAGGGACCCTGTGCCAGTGCCCGCGCCCAAGAGTCGGCCTACCCACCTGTCCAGGGCAACGGCACTCGCACGGTGTCGTGCGCTAGGTGGTGACCCCGGCCATGGGGGGGGAGGCTGCACAGTTAGGGAGTTTTAGAAAGTGGCATATGTTGATGTTGGACATTCAGCTGATGCAAAAGGTGAAATAGGTCAAGTCCCAGGAAGAGGTGGACCAAAGCAAGCCATTTTTCTGTCACCCTATGTGTCATCAGGGGAAGGTGGGACAAAATCCTTGGAAACCCATGCATGGTTCATTTTAATGAAGGTTAGATCATCCACATTTTGGGTTGACAGATGGGTCCTTTTTTCTGTCAGGATTGATCCAGCTGCACTGAAGACTCTTTCCGATAGCACACTTGCAGCTGGGCAAGCGAGCTCCTGTAAGGCATATTGTGCCAATTCAGGCCAGGTGTCCAGTTTAGCGGCCCAATAGTCAAAGGGGAATGACCTGTGTGGGAGAACATCGATATGGGAGGAAAATTAGTTTGTAACCATAGTTGACAACTGCTGTCTCCTGTCACTTTCCATCGATGCTGTATTACCAGTTGTGTGAGCGGTACTTGAAAAATCAGTCCACAACGTTGTCATGAAACCCCTGTCTCCAACGCCACTTCTGCTGTGTGCACCATGAACACCTCTGCCAAGCTGCCCCCGGCCCGTACGGCTCGTGTGAGAACCATCACCGCTGCTGTGTGCTGGGAATGCCTCAAGCAACCGATTTACCAGAGTTGCTTGTTTATTAGCCAATATTAGGTCAAGGTTCTCCTGTGGCATGATGTTTTGTAATTTGCTTTTATAGCGTGGATCCAGGATGCTGGCCAACCAGTAGTTGTCATCGTTCATCATTTTGGCAATGCGGGGGTCCCTTTTTAGGATCCGCAAGACATAATCTGACATGTGGGCCAATGTTCCCGGTGTCAATGATGCACTGCGAGTGCTGGTTGGAGGAGCACTTTCTGGCAAATCCACATCCCTCCAGTCACGCACAAACCCTGTACCAGACCTTGCCACGCCAACAATTTCACTTGCCCCACGAGATGCTTCCTCCTCCCCTAAGTAATCATCCCCATCATCATCCTCCTCCTCCTCTTCTTCCTCCAACTCGTCCAGGAGAGGTCCCTGAGCAGACAATGGCTGAATGTCAAGGATTCCCTCCACCTCTTCCTCCTCGTCAACATTGGCTGCAGACGCCTGTCCTTAAGGTGCGTCAAAGTTTGCATGAGCAGACGCATAAGTGGGATGCTCATGCTTAGGATGGCGTCGTCTGCGCTTACCAGCCGTGTGCATTCCTCAAAACACTGAAGGACTTTACAGAGGTCTTTCAGCTTCGACCACTGCACACCTGTCAACTCCATGTCTTCTCTCAAAGTGCCTGGCCGTGTATCCTCCCACAAATGCATTATGGCCTGCCTCTGCTCGTACAGCCGCTCCACCATGTGCAGGGTGGAGTTCCACCTTGTTGCAATGTTGATAATGAGGCGGTGGTTGGGAAGGTGGAGCAATCGCTGCAGCTTCTGCATACGAACGGAGTGTACAGGCGACTGGCGGATGTGCGCGCACAGTCTTCGCACCTTCTGGAGCAGGGCTGTTAACTCCGGATAATTTTTGAGGAAGCACTGCACCACCAGGTTCAAGGTGTGAGCCAAGCAAGGTATGTGGCTGAGTTTTGAAAGGGCTGTGGCTGCCACAAAATTACGGCCGTTATCACTAACTACCTTGCCTGCCTCAAGATGTACACTGCCCAGCCATGACTCAGTTTGTCACTTCAAGTACTCGGCCAGCACCTCGGCGGTGTGTCTGTCGCCCAAACACATCATCTGCAACACAGCCTGCTGACGCTTTCCACTAGCTGCTCGATAGGGGGACACCTCGTGTGCAACAGTGGCAGCTGCAGATGGAGTGCTCGTACGACTGCGCTCTGTGGACGAGTTTTCGCTTTTGGAGGAGGAGGAGGAGGAGGAGGGTGGAACGCCTACAGCCAACTGTTTCCTATACCATGGGCTAGGCAGCACTGTCCCACCACAGCTGTCCCCTGTGGACCCTGCATCCACCACATTAACCCAGTGCGCAGTGATGGACACGTAACGGCCCTGGCCATGCCGACTGGACCATGCATCAGTTGTGAGGTGCACCTTTCCACTCACTGACTGCTTGAGTGCATGGACAATGCGGTCTTTCACATGATGGTGGAGGGCTGGGATGGCTTTGCGAGAGAAGAAGTGGCGACTGGGTAGGTCATAGCGTGGTACTGCATAGGCCATGAGTTCGCGGAAAGCTGCGCTTTCCACCAACCGATAGGGCATCATCTCAAACGAGATTAGTTTGGCAATGTGGGCGTTCAAACCCAGTGTACGCGGATGAGAGACTGAGTACTTTCTTGACCTACTCATAGTGTCTGGGAGGGTGAGCTGGACTTGAGAGCTGCATATGGTGGAAGTAGCGGTGGACAGGGCGGACTGAGAGAGGGTTGATGATGGTGATGGAGTTGGTGTTCTTTCTGATGGCCTAGATTCAGTATTTCGTTGATATAACAGTGGGATTCCCTGACTGCTGTGGCCTTGCAACGACACCTCAACATTTGCTGCTGTGCTTACCGGTGGGCTTACAGTGGGGGAAAAAATGTAGCGTTGCTGACTACCTTCTTTGTGATCAGTTGTACATGTGGCACTTGAGGTTTGGTGTTGTGTCCATGCTTGCAAGTGCATGCTGGTTAAATGTCTAAGCATGCAACTGGTATTCAAATTTTTCAGATTTTTCCCCCGGCTAAAGGTCTTTGCGCACTTCTTACAGATAACCTTGGCCTGATCATGAGGATTTTGTTCAAAAAAGTGCCACACTGCACTCTTCCTACTTTGGCAGACATTTTGCGGCCTAGCACGCTGTGATGTTTTGACCCTCTGGACAAGCTGTCCAGCAACTCTTTTGATTTTTGGAACCTGTCTTTGGAGTGCTCCGGGCCTGCCAGATAACAGCTGTTGCGATGTCGATGTCTGCTGTGGATGCTCCTCATCTGAGCTATTGGAAGCAGCACCCTCTTCCCCCAATGGATGCCAATCTGGGTCAACAACTTGGTCATCCATCACCTCCTCTTCAATGTCATGTGCACCTTCCTCTGTGTCACCATGTATGGTGGTATAGTGTGCGGGAAGGGGCACCTGAGTCTCATCAGGGTCAGAATCTGGCTCTGTACACTGCGAGGACAATGTAGTGCTCTGAGTAAATGTACCAGCAGAATCATCTATCAGCGGCTGTGCATCAGTGCACTCCATGTCAGATTCATCTTGGCCTGGGTAATTCACCATTTCACTTGATAATCCAGGCATGGAATGTGAAAACAGCTCCATGGAGTAATCAGTAGTATGGCCTGCGTCATCCTTCAATCTTGGTTGGGGTGAAGGACACAAGGAAAGGTGTGGTTCATGAACATGAGCCTCCAATGACGACTCAGTGCTTTTACTTTTTACAACTGAAGAAGAGAAGGTGATAGAGCTGGAGGCTGAGTCAGCAATGTAAGACAAAACTTTTTCCTGATGCTCTGGCGTTAAAAGCGGTTTGCCAACTCCTAGAAAACTAAGCCTTCGAAGCCTTATGGAGCCAGACGATGACGCAGGCTCAACACCTCCTGCATTCAGTCCTATTTTGCTTTTTCCACTACCATCAGATCCACCACCAACACCATCATTACCAGCTGCCAACCCCCGCCCAATTCCACGGCCTATCCCACCAGCCTTCCTCATTTTTGGTAGAAATGTAGACAAAATCCAACAAACTATATAGTAATGTAAAACAAGGTACAAGGTGTCTATAGGACAGGGGAGATTTAGATTTTCTGCAGACACTTGTGGACACTGGACACTTGGATTGTGTGAGGCCCACTGAATATCACAGCGCTATGTCACAGGCTCGATGGCACAGGTGTGAAAAAAGTGACTACAGGATAAGGGAGATTTTGAATTTCTGCAGACACTTGTGGACACTGGACACTTGGATTGTGTGAGGCTCACTGAATATCACAGCACTATGTCACAGGCTCGATGGCACAGGTGTGAAAAAAGTGACTACAGGATAAGGGAGATTTTGAATTTCTGCAGACACTTGTGGACACTGGACACTTTTGGATTGTGTGAGGCCCACTGAATATCAGAGCGCTATGTCACAGGCTCGATGGCACAGGTGTGAAAAAAGTGACTACAGGATAAGGGAGATTTTGAATTTCTGCAGACACTTGTGGACACTGGACACTTGGATTGTGTGAGGCCCACTGAATATCACAGCGCTATGTCACAGGCTCGATGCAACAGGTGTGAAAAAAGTGACTACAGGATAAGGGAGATTTTGAATTTCTGCAGACAATTGTGGACACTGGACACTTTTGGATTGTGTGAGGCCCACTGAATATCAGAGCGCTATGTCACAGGCTCGATGACACAGGTGTGAAAAAATTGAATTGTAGAATTGGGCAGAATAGGAATCTCCCTAGAGTGTAGGTCTGTAAGAACGGAACAAGTCCTCCACTTATCCTTCCACAGTGACACACAGATAGCTTCACTGTGGCTGTGATAACAGCCGTTACACGGTACTGTGTGAGGAGCGTACACCGCTGTATGGTGTGAATAAATGCACACTCAGTACCTTAGCAGGACAAAAAAAAAATTGGGATTGCTTTTAAAAAAGCAGTTTGCAGAGCAGTGGGGAAACAGCAATGCAGCTGTCAGGAAGCCTTAGAAGGCAGCCTAACAACCAACACCACAATATAGCCTCCCCTTGCACTGCACACACAGTGACTGGTGTGTTGTACAGTCAAAATCGCTAGCAGCAGAAGCAGTTTTTTGTCTTCTTCCCTGCCTAACGCTCTCCCTACAGAATCAGCAACCTCTCCCTATGCTAAGATCGGCAGAAGTAAGATGGCGGTCGGCATGCACGCCCTTTTATAACCCCTGTGACGCCCACCAAAGCAAGCCAATCACTTGCATGCCCTTCTGAAAGATGGTGGTGACCCCTGCCTATGTCATCACGTTGCCCACAGTGTCCGTGGATCCTGATTGGCTGAAAAAGAGCGCTAAACAAACTTTTGAAACGCGACTTTGGCGCGTAAGTCGCCGACCTCGTGGCCGACCTCATCCTAGGGTCGGGTTTAGTTTCATGAAACCCGACTTTGCCAAAAGTCGGCGACTTTTGAAATTGTTCGACCCGTTTCGCTCAACTCTAGTCATCACTACATGAATACAGCACCAGAACAACCATCAGTGCATGAATATCTCACCAGAATTCGAATACATTACCATAACCACCAACAGTTTTATGCAAGCTGCATTTGCTGCATGATGGGCACAAAAACCATTAGCGGTATCCCGTAATTTATAATGGGGGTCTATTTATTTTCCATTAGGGTATTTTCCAAATGCAGGACACCTTAATTGAAACCAAATGGCCCCAATTATAATAACAAATTTATTAGTTTCCAATGCTGTCCTTGATTCTACATTTAAAATATATGATGTCAGGGATGAATATCAACAATTTTCCCCTGTATTGTGTAAATGGTCAACAAACAATGATTGATTCTGTATCTAACATTGAAAGTGCACTCCCTGTAAGTCCCTTTTTTTATTTTTGATGACTTTTGTGAAAAAGATAACAATTCTAGTGGAAGTGGTCATCAGAGCTTGTTATCTAACCAATCGGAAGGTGAGTGATGGGTGCATTAGGGGTCCTGTTAGGTTAGTCTCTGACCTATTCCTTTGCTTTGGGATAGAGGGTGTCATTGGCTTCATCTACCTAGGGCATCAAAATACTTTGTCTCAGCCCTAATTGTATGAATATAACAGTAAGGCAAGGACTGCATGGGCTTCTACCAAATATCTTTCAGTTGTATGGAATCTCTGTGGTTCTTTCTTTTTCTTATTTGCTGTTACTGAACTCTCTCCCCAGTCTTCCATTCTCTGCTGAATATTCTCCATCTGGCATCTTCCTTCCTGCTTGGGAACTCTATCTCCCAGGTCTCAGGTTCCTTCTTGTGCTTCCTTCTTCTAAAATCTTTCTCTCCAGTCTCATGTTACTTGCTTACTAAACTCTCTTAATTTGGTCTATTGTCAACTAATGCTGAACTATCTCTCTCTCTGATCTTGTGTTTCACGCTGTTGAACTATCTCTCCAGTCTTGTGTTCACTGCTCATGGCTGCCACTGGAATTTCAGAGCCCCATACTGGCAAAATTTTTGGTCCCCCTTAAGAGTCTGCACAGGCTTCACCCTAGCTCCACCTCAACTCCTCCAACCTTCCACAGTCCCAACGCCTACTCTTGGAAAAACTCCACTTCTGCACCATGCTCTCTCCAATCAAACATTAACAGTTCCCATTGAACACAATATCACATAATAATCTGTCTTCACACTAATGACCAAAAAGACCATCCAGCGCTGACTTCTGCACTAGATGTAGTGCTAGTGTGAAATTGTCCTTACCTGAGCTGAGCTGAGTTGCAAGAAGTCCAGCAATGTTGGTTTTCTTGTGAACACCACATCAATCTTACTCATTTTTATGGGATGTCTGCAATTTGGCAATACTGACCATGACCGCTGTCACATCAAAAGTGTTGCTGTGT
This sequence comes from Dendrobates tinctorius, assembly GCF_039654945.1. NCBI lineage: Eukaryota > Metazoa > Chordata > Amphibia > Anura > Dendrobatidae > Dendrobates > Dendrobates tinctorius. Next base: position 53,420,705 of record NW_027361676.1, on the reverse strand, counting down.
AGCCCCTGATTAACAAGATTTAGAGAGCTTTTTAGACAAATGCTTTACAGCAGCCACATGTGCCATACACAAAAAGGACTGGAAGGGACCCAACTGAACTGCATGGGAGAGTGATCTGTACAGAGGTCTGCAGATAACCTTTAACAATCACCTTTTGTGAATAGTGGAGCCTGTGCTGACATAATATACATAATGCTGATATCTCTCATTTTAATAATATCTGCTATCTATACACAATGCTGATATCTGTCATTATAAACCTACAGTCAAAAGTTTACATACCCATGCAGAATTTTTGCTTTCTTGGCCTTATTTCATAGAATATGAATGATAACACCAAAACTTTTTCTCCAATCATGGTTAGAGGTTGGGTGAAGCCATTTATTGTCAATAGTGTTGAGCGATACCACCCGATACTGAAAAATATCGTAACGGAATGGATCGGCCGGTCTAAAAAAGTATCGGGTATCGCCGATTCCGATCCCGGAAGTCCCATTCAAGTCAATGGGACAGAAATATCGGAATTGAAAAAACCCCTCTCTTGCCTTGTACAGCCTGTTCGGAAGAGGGGAAAAGTGTGGGCGGTGCGTGGGCAGACACTGTGCGTGTCTGTGTGTGCGGGCGGGGTCTGTACGGGCCTCTCGGTGGTCTGTACGGACCTCTCGGGGGCCTGTGCTGGCCTGTCGGGGGCCTGTGCGGCTGTCGGTGGTCTGTATGGGCCTCTCGGGGGCCTGTGCCGGCCTGTCAGGGGCCTGTGCGGCTGTCGGTGGTCTGTATGGGCCTCTCGGGGGCCTATGCCGGCCTGCCGGGGGCCTGTACCGGCTGCCTGTGGTCTGTATGGGTCTCTCGGGGGCCTGTGCCGGCTGCCGGTGGTCTGTATGGGCCTGCCGGGGGTCTTGTGTGAGTGCAGGCATCTTCCGATGGGACTACAAGTCCCATCGGGCGATGCCTGATACACTGACAGTGATTGACACATTAGCCAATGATGGGACAGTAGTAGTCCCATCATCCGGCTAATGTGTTGAATGTAAAAAAAAAAAAAAAAAGAAGCATACTACATACATACTACATATATACATACTACATACATACTACATACATACTACATATATACTGCATTCATACAACATACATACTACATACATACTACATACATACTAAATATATACTACTTTCCTACTACATACATACAACATACATACTACATATATACATGCTACATACATGCTACATACATACTACATATATATAACATACATACATACATATATACAACATACATATATACTACATACTTCATACATGCTACATATATACTACATTCATACAACATACATATATACTACATACATGCTACATATATACTACATTCATACAACATACATACATACTACATACTACATACATGCTTCATATATACTACATTCATACAACATACATACTACATACAACATACATACATAGTACATACATACTACATACATGCTACATATATACTACATTCAAACAACATACATACATACTACATACATGCTACATACATACTACATATATACAACATACATATATACTACATACTACATACATGCTACATATATACTACATTCATACAACATACATATATACTACATACTACATATATACTACATACATGCTACATATATGCTACATTCATACAACATACATATATACTACATACATGCATACAACATGCTACAGAAATATAACATACATACTGCTTACAATACATTCATACAATACATACATAGACATACAGTACATATAACATAGAGTACATACTCACCAATACTTGTCACTTTGAACCACGAAGCCAGTGTCATCTAAAGAAAAATATGAAAATAACAAACCACCAAATACTCCCTGATCCGCAGAAATCCACGAGTGAGTGTCCCACGCCGATCTCCCGTGGAGAGCAGCAGCATCAGCTGATGCGACCGCTCTCTACAGGGCTCAGGAATCCAGTGTCGGGAGGTAGGTATCCTTCCACACTGTATTCCTCCGCCACTGTAAAAAAAAATAGTCCCTGGTCTCACTTTATGGCAAATGCTGCGTGGGAACTTTTTCACACAGCAATGCCAAAAGTGAGACTAGGGACTATTTTTTTTACAGTGGCGGAGGAATACAGTGTGGAAGGATACCTACCTCCCGACACTGGATTCCTTGAGCCCCTAGAGAGCGGTCGCATCAGCTGATGCTGCTGCTCTCCACGGGAGATCGGCATGGGACCCTCGTGGATTTCTGCGGATCAGGGTAAGTATATGGCTTGTATGTTATTTTCATATTTTTCCTTAGATGACACTGGCTTCGGGGAACAATGTGACAAGTATTGGTGAGTATGTACTCTATGTTATACGTACTGTATGTCTATATGTATGTATTGTATGTAGTATGTATGTAGTATGTATGTAGTATATATGTATGTTGTATGAATGTAGTATATATGTAGTATGTATGTAGTATGTATGTGTATGTATATATGTAGTATGTATGTAGTATGTATGTAGTATGTATATATGTAGTATGTATTATGTATATATGTAGTATGTATGTAGCATGTATGTAGTATGTATGTAGTATGTATATATGTAGTATGTATGTAGTATGGTTTTTTTTTTTACATTCAACTCATTAGCCAGATGATGGGACTACTACTGTCCCATCATTGGCTAATGTGTCAATCACTGTCAGTGTAGCAGGCATCGCCCGATGGGACTTGTAGTCCCATCGGACGATGCCTGCACACACACAAGACCCCCGGAAGGCCCGCACAGACCACCGGCAGCTGGCACAAGCCCCCCGGCAGGCCCATACAGACCCCCGGCAGCCGGCACAGGCACCCGGCAGGCCCATACAGACCACCGGCAGCCGGCACAGGCCCCCGAGAGGCCCGTACAGACCACAAGCAGTCGGCACAAACCCCCCGCAGTCCGCACAGACCGCGCATCATGATGCGCACAGACCGCGCATCATGATGACGTCATTTCAGCAGCCAATCACAGCCATGCCATTAGTTAACATGCCTAACAGGATGTGCCCACACTTCTGAGGATTCCCATTGGCTGAATCAAATCGAGCAGGCTGATAGCTTTATGGGAACTTCCGATTCCGGTGTCCGATACGAAAAAAGTATCGGAAGTCAGTATCGGAATTCCGATACAGCTAATATCGGCCGATACCCGATACTTGCGGTATCGGAAAGCTCAACACTAATTGTCAAACGTCTGTGTTTTCTCTTTTTACATCATAATGACAACCCAAAACATCCAAATGACCCTGATTAAAAGTTTACATACCCTGGTGATTTTGGCCCGATAACATGCACAGAAGTTGAAACAAATGGGTTTGAATGGCTACTAAAGGTAACATCCTCACCTGTGACCTGTTTGCTTGTAATCAGTGTGTGTGCATAAAAGCAGTGAGATTCTGTGATCCAGACAGACTCTTGCATCTTTCATCCAGCCTCTGATGTTTCTGGATTGTGAGTCATGGGGAAAGCAAAAGAATTGTCAAGGGATCTATGGGAAAAGGTTGCACAAAAGGAAATTTTCTGCTCACCCCTCTTCACTCCTAATCACACCTCCGACGCACGGAAACACCCTGACCCGGGTGTATAGTGCATGCACAACATAGAAAAAGATTTTCCAGCGTCTCCAGGAGATAAAATAACAATTGCTTTATTGAAAATATAAAATCTTCTTACCATCAAGTAAAAACAACATAAAGAGGCATATGGAGGGGAGCACTTTCCTACGCGTTTCACCCTGAAAGGGCATTCCATGATTAAGCCCTTTCAGGGTGAAACGCGTAGGAAAGTGCTCCCCTCCATATGCCTCTTTATGTTGTTTTTACTTGATGGTAAGAAGATTTTATATTTTCAATAAAGCAATTGTTATTTTATCTCCTGGAGACGCTGGAAAATCTTTTTCTATGTTGTGTATGGGAAAAGGTTGTTGAACTGTATAAAACAGCAAAAGGATACAAAAGATATCCAAGGAATTGATAATGACAGTCAGCGGTGTTCAAACTATGATTAACAAATGGAAAATCAAGGGCTCTGTAAAAACAAAACCACGGTCAGGTAGACCAACAAAAATTGTTCAGGATGCAAAGAAAAATCCACAAATTACATCAGCTGAAATACTGGACTCTCTGAAAACTAGTGGTGTGGCTGTTTCAAGATGCACAATAAGGAGGCAGTTGAAGAAAAATGGCCTGCATAGTCGAGTCACCAGAAGAAAGCCATTACTGCGCAAATGCCTCAAGGTATCTTACTTACAATACACAAAACAGCACAGAGACAGGATTCAAAACTTCTGGAACAAGGTAATTTGGAGTGATGAGACCAAAATAGACCTTTTTGGCCACAATCATAAATGTTACATTTGGAGAGAGGTCAACAAGGCCTATGATAAAAGGAACACCTTTACTACTATAAAGCAAGGAGGTGAATCGCTGATGTTTTGGGGTTGTATCAGCTACAAAGGCACAGGAAACTTGATCAAAGTTGAAGGAAAGATGAATGCAGCATGTTATCAGAAAATACTGAAGTTAAATTTGCAATCATCAGCCCAGAAGTCGCGCATGGGTCGTATTTGGAAGTTCCAACATGACAATGATCCAAAACACAGGGCCATTTGGATGTTTTGGGCTTTCATTATGATTTAAAAAGAACAAACAGTAGTTTGACAATAAATGGCTTCACCCAACCACTAACCATAAGTGGAGAAAAAGTTTTGCCGTTATCATTCACATTCTCTGAAAAAAGGCCAAGAAAGCAACAATTCTGCCGGGGTATGTAAACTTTTGAGCACAACTGTATCTGTAATAATATCAGATAATTGCAGCAAACTTTGTACAGACCAAGAAGTGGTGCCACTTATTAAATGTACGACACTGCGAAAATTCCATGATTATATGTAAAAAAAATATATACAGTAGGTACTGACGTGTAAAATTAAAAACGATAACAGCAAGAAAACTGCCAGAATTGCCATTTTTTCTCTTTTTTGCATCACACAAAACAAGCCCTTACACATCTCCATAGAAAGACAAATAAAGTTATGAATCTTGAGAGGTGGTGAGGTGATGAAAAAGAGGCAATTAATTATTTTTGAAAAGGGACACAAGTAGTAAAATGTAAAAATTTATATTTGTTATCATTAAATATTTTTATCTTTATAATCTTACTGACCCAGATAATAAAGGAACATTGCAAAATGTGAAAAAGCAGTGGTGGTATTGCTGTTTTTCCCAACCCCCTTGAGAAGAGTTAATACATTATGTTCGGTCAAAAATGACCGTTTTTGAACTTTGATATTTTTTAAAAAATTCATTATGCGGTTCTGAAACTTGTGGTTACTTCTGTTTTCCTAATTTGAGGGGTTCTTTCTAAGGGTACTTTTTTTTTTTTTGGTTTAGTTTTTGCGCCACATTTTTTTTTACACTTGTACTGTTCCGGTCAAAAATGACCGAATAGCATTTTATGCTAATTTAAGCTATTTTTTGAGTAAAACAAATGAGTTATATTTTCTTTTGAGACCACTTATTGCATCTACTATTTTTTATGAAGTAAACAGTTGCTTTAGGTGCAGATTTACACATGCTTTCAGTACAAACCATACGATTGGCTTTCAGTACAGTTCTGTACAATTTTTTTTCTCTGTATGTTATTTACCCTGCTTTTCCTCTAAAAATGAATAAATTCAGTTGTCACCATTGCATGTTGTAAAAGAAAAGAGTTTTTTTTTATTTTCCTTGTGTTGGTTCTCTGTGCAAAGCAGACCTGAAAAGCTAATGAGTCATGTCTGCCAAATGTTTGTTTTCTTCTCTGCTATCTCAGCATTCCAGGGGGTGGTGTCTGGTGTCTCTTTTCTTATCTTATCAGTAAGTAAGCAGTTCAGCCAGCCATTTCAGTCTTAGTTTTGTTGGAGAGAAGATCTGGAGACATCTGAGCCTTGAATGCAAATCTGTACAGGTATGAGGCTTATAAACTTGTGTATTATTGTTGTCCTGAATGTAAACAATAGAATTGTGTGAAGATTTTCTGAAAAAAAAATGATTTTTTTAATTTTTTTTATTATTTTTACTATTTTTTTCAAAATGTTTTCACGCATTTTATATTATAGTTAATTTTAGTTATAGTTATAGTTAGTTATAGTTGTTATAGTAGTAGTAGCTGTTTTAGTTACTTAGTTGAGCTCAAATTTGTAATTTCTGTGCAGAATTCAATAAGCCCTTGTAACCTTTATAAACACAAAATAAATTAAAAAATTGAATTTTTTACGTATTTTTTTTATAATGACCAACCATGTTCACATACAGTATAATAATGCAACAGGTATTCAAAATTTTTTTTTTAAGTAGCTAAAACAGCATTTTAATAGGTCCGGTCAAAAATGACCGGAGCAGTACAAGTGTATAGTGGAAACGAACAGAACACAAGTGTTAAAATGTATTTGTAAACCAAAATAGTGACATCAAATACTACAACTTGTGCCGCAATAAACAAGGCCAGTACTGCTTGATCAATGGAAAAAAGGTTATAGCTATTGAAATATGACAATGAAGGAAGCTGGAAGCTTAGGAACACAAGGTGGGCCAGCAGCATCTTACATTTCTCATGTTAGACATGGCCCGTCCCCTCTGCTGACTCATTCTGAGTCTAAGAGCGTATACCGCTCGAAATGCGTACAGAACCTCCTGCGCACTCTCTGTGCGGCTATCCCATGTCAGAGTAAAAACAGCAATGATCACTATAGCAGCCATGCTTGTATTTTAATGAAATAAATAAAGAAAATTCTGGATTTTACTCCTTGAGCTGGACTTTCCTTTTTCCATGAAGTACATTTGGATAATACCGTTCATTTTACCACCTAGTAAACTGAAAAACTGGAAAAAAATTCAAAATTGGGAGAAATTATGAAAACAGTGCAGTTCTGACATTGTTTTTATGGAATTGTTTTTATACTGTAGAGTACATTTTGTAGTAAATATGACCTTGCAATATGATTCAGCTCATCAGTACAATTACTGTGATAGCAAACATGTCCAGTTTTTTATTATCTTAATAGTGAAAGAAAATCAGAATTTTGCAAAAAAAAATATTTTTGGGGTTATGTTGCCATTTTCCGTGACCCAGTGTTTAACGATCGGGTTAATTATTTTTATATTTTAATAGATTAGACTTTTCTGAATGCAGCAAAACCACATGTGTATTTTTCTTAGCACATTCTCAACATATTTAATGTCTCCCGTTTTGATGCAGACTCCAGCACTGAGCCCACATGTTTTCTGGCAAATGACAGCTAAATTGATCAGCTGGCATGTGCCCTTAAAGCCACGGGTGGAATTGCGATCCACTCGCGGCTATTAACAAAGCTGATTCTGCACAGAACAAAAGTCAGCTGTGTTACATATCCGACATCTTTCCCTAGTAGCACTGATTGGTGCTATTGACAATCTCTGCTGTAAACCACATAAAGGCTGCTGTCAATCACTGACATTGATATTTATGATCTGGTCTGGACGCTTTTTCGGGTGCCCATACCCCACCTTCGCGATGCAATCAGGGGCTGCCCTGATAGGATCAAACAATCACAGGTTCAGGTTACAAGACAAAAAAAGTAAAACGTAAAACTAAAAAGATTTTAAAAATATAAAAAAAGTCAAAACATCTCAAAACTCCAAATTGCTGTATTTTGTCACTGCAACTTTCACAATAATTTAATAAAAAAGATCAAAAAGTAGCATTTACCCAAAAATGATGTCGATTAAAAAACTGCAGTTCGTTATGCAAAGAATAGGTCCTAACAATGTTCAATAATACATAAAGAGAAAAGTCAATATTCTCAAACATAGCGACACAAACTGAATTTTTTTTTCACATAGTTCAGAATATTTTTAAGCCACTAAAATAGTAAAGAAAACCCCAGAACACAATAATGTTTCACATGATTCCTTATCATACTAACCTGGAGAGTCATTTTGTGAGGTCATTTTTACGGCACAATTAATGTTCAAATAATGAAACCCAAAAACAATGTTGAAATTGCGTTTCTTTTATTATGTCACAGCACTTAGAATTTATTTTGTTACTAAGTTAGTACACTATATGGCAAATTGAATGGTGTCTTTCAAAACTACAACTCGTCCTGCAAAAACATTAGCCCTCTAATGTTTTTGTTGTTGGGGAAAATTAGTTGTCTCTTCAAAAAAAACCATGATTTCGCAGTACACTGCTGGAACATTTATTTGTACATTTCTGGCCAGCCCGTTGTTATAGAAATTGCAGCTTTTTGGGGGGTTTTCCAAGCATGTCATCATAATATATTGAATAATGTGAGAAATGAAATCGGGATAAAGTTAAAGTTAGACTGGACACTTCCACATATGTAACTGGAAGTGTTTAGAGCTATGCGGTTGCACCTGTCTAAGGCCTCGAACACACTATGGTAATAACCGAATGAATGCCATTCATCAATTTGACGGATAGCATTTGTCCCCATGTTGCTCAATGGGGCAGTGCCGATGTCTAAATTTTACCTTGAACCAAATCAGTCTAAAGGAAGAAAATAACACTTTGCACAAGGTGCCTACGGATGGCACTTGGCCATTCACTTCTATAAGTCTATGGGAAACATTAGACCGGACTCGGACCACATCAATATTCACAGACACACTACTTATAGAAGATGGAGAACCTTTTTCTTTTTTTTTCTCCACATTCTAGAAAATTGGATCACTCTATGATTACGCTATAATCAAACTCTGATCAGAGTCTGATTAAAGTGTGATTAGCATCGGACCCATTTTCTCAGCTGACAGAAAATCGGTTGTGTGACCGAGTTTAACTGAGATGTAATTGTAATGCACTTTATTTCAAAATGGCATGATTTCAGTGATTATTAATTTTTTTCAGACACAACTGCTGTCATCCAGACCCCTACTGGATAACGAGCACATCTCTATACTTTAAAAAAAAATCATATGTTTATTATATAGAGCAGAAGCTTTTATATTATAAGTTCTAAATATCCCAAATATTTTTCATATGTTCTAAAATACTTGAACATACTATCTGTAAGAAGAGACTTTGGAGGAGTTGATAAAGTAGAACATGTTAGAAAACAAAGTCTATGATGTATGTAGAAATATGTGGCTGTGTGACTCTGTCTAATTTGAATGTAGAAAAGATCGCCCTCAGCCACTTCTCCATTATACAAATATTTGTCATCCAGAACGTCAGTATAATCTCAGCACATCACAAAAAAAGGATTCCAGCAACTGCAGAGAAAGAAATAATTACATAGTGTATCTGTGCCTATAATGAGGCAACCTAAGGCAACTATCTCAAGCAGAGACTTAAAGGCGAGGCCCAAAAAAGAAAATTAATATGCTGAGAACTAACAATTTTATTGATGAAAGAGCCTTAAAAAGTTATAATTATCCTATCTTGACATTTTTCTAACTGTTGTAAACACTGACAACATAAAACTTCTATACACATCACTAATATGTTCTATCCGTGGCTTTTTTCTGAAAAGTATTTTATTTGCAAGGAAGCTCTGTTGAGGTGCCAAAAAATGCATATATTTTGCATTTCTATAGTTTTCAAAATACATAGGTTAGGGCTTTTAGCTGCGTCACATATTTTTATCGCCGTGTAAATGAAGCGTTAGAGACCATGTGCAACCACTTCATGTCTGATCGCTGCCCATGAGCAGTCTATAGAAGTTATAGACAGTCAATGGAGCAGTGGTCGCATATACTCACTAATGGTTTAAAAGAAAAATTTCCATCCCTACAAGAGACGGAGACCATAGGCGGAAAACTCCAGTATTGAGAATCCAATTGAATTTATTTGTTTTTATATTATGTTTTAGATGGATGCATGCTGTGTTATATTATTGGGCAACACGGTGGCTCAGTGGTTCGAATTCCACCAAGGACAACATCTGCAAGGAGTTTGTATGTTCTCCCTGTGTTTGCGTGGGTTTCCTCCGGGCACTCCGGTTTCCTCCCACACTCCAAAAGTATGATAGGGAATTTAGATTGTGAGCCTCATCCGGGACAGTGATGAAAATGTGTGCAAACTGTAAAGCAGCGCTGCGGAATATGTTAGCGCTATATAAAAATAAAGATTATTATTATTATGCTTAGAGATATAGTTTTGCATTTCTCTAAATATGTCGGTGTCATTCAGCCCTGATAGGTTAATCACGTGACAGTAAATAATCGTATGTATTTTAAAACAGGGCAAGACACTCATACAACAACTTACCATGACTAAGGCTAAACGACAAAACGCATCTGTGGCTTTTTTTTCTAGTGTTGACTGTGCACATTCTTGATAGAGTTTTTTAATGTCTGAATTGAAAATGAAGTTTTAGTTACAATAAGCCTTTTTTGGTGGACGAGACCTTTCTTTAGATCTGCAGTAGGGGAGTAGTTCTTACCAACCCGTTCAGTGCCTACCATGATACCGAGCCATATATGCAAAACAGGAAAAAAGGGAGTCCGCTGCTCACCGTATCATAGTGTTAATATACTTGAACAGGGTGAACACAATGCCATTAAAGGGCTACTAATTATTCACCTTGTCATTTGGGCAATTATAAGTTTTTTTTTAAATTGCTGAACTCACTTTTACTAAACACAAAACCTGTTCTAAACACACAGTAGGGAGGGTTGTGTGAGTAGAGAACGCTCCCCTGCCTTCTCTGACTGTTAACTATGAGGATAGACTGGGAGGAATGTATGTATATCAAAGCTGAAATAACAGCATCTCAGCTGAAGCTCAGGCAAGTTAGGTCAGATGTTGTTGGAAGAGAGGAGAAGGGATGGAATGAGTGTAAGTGCTGCTGCTCGCATACACTCTGCTAGAAAAGATCTCCCATAGCTTTCATGTCATCCTGTTCATCCTCCTATATCCTCACAATTTCTGGCCTAGCTGCCTCTGCTTCAGCAGAGATCTTCTCTCAGCTTTGATATACACACATCCCTCCCTGTCTCTCCTCAGAGCTAGCAGCAAAAGATGGCAGGAGAGCTTTCTTTACTCACAAAAACCCTTCTGCTCTTTGTTGAGGATGGGTTAGTGTTTAGCTATGTGACAGTAGCCATTTCGAAAACCTTATGATTTTCCCTAGACAAGATGAGAATAAATAAATTATTAAAAGAATTTATCAATTTATTTATTATAATGTGTTTTTTGATTTCCCAGAGAACGACTTTAAGGAACATTTATCTCATGTATTTCTTATTTTTTGGTAATTTTAATATGTTTGACTCGTAGGCTTCAAATCATTATTACCTTACGGCTGCCTAAATGCTTGCATGGTCAGTCAATTTTTTTGATACGTTCCAATAATCTAATCACTCTTGACTCACAACAGAAGAAAACTTTTTAAATTTTCACTGTTTTCCGATATTTAGCACCGTGTATATGACATACAGTACCTTCTTCAATTTATGTCAAATATGTACGTTCTGTTTAATTATCTGCTGCATTCCATTAGCACCAATTTTTTTTCTTTTTAAAACCACATTATTTAATGAGCAATATCACTTACATAAGACATGAGATCTGCGGATTCATTTCATAGACTGTATTAAGAATACAGGCGAAAAGCAGAATGTTCAATCAACACAAAATGTAAATCCTAATTGTTCTAATTTAATATATCTCTCATCACTGTCATCTTAAAATATTAACTTTGCTACACTCAATGGCATATAAAGTAATCTTTTGCAGGTTTACAAAATATGAGCAGATTTCAATTACTGCTGAAAAGCAAAATGGTTGTGACACACATAATCAAAATCCACTTCTTAAGCCCAGTGAAGCAGATTTGCCTTAGCAAATACTGAAAAGTGTAAATAAAAGGCATTAGAAAACTGAGCACATAGATGCCATTTATTATTTATGTGGAAGAACGTTCTGATAGATATGTGGAAGCCAGAAGATGAAAGTATAAACATTGACAATGGCCAAGAAGTACATACCTTGCAGAAACGTATGTTTTTAGAAAATCTGCAGTTTGCACTTTTATTGGAGTTGATAAATAATGATAAATTTGAGTGTTAGGCATCAAGTTCCCGCCACTGCACAGGGGGAATCTCAAGCTTCAGGTTCAGCTATAGCATCCAGCATTAGTCAGCAGTGAGCAGACGCTCCTGGGACTAAGCCCTGCTTTTCTCCATCTGAGCATGCCCATGAGACGACCGCTCATTGGTGGACGGAGGTCACATGCTCAGGTCATCAAGTAGCTCAGATTGGGCCATCAGCAAGGTCCCGGAAGGCTGCAGTTATGAAAGGATCGCACGGCTGCACGGCAGTGCGCTAGTATAGACAATATGGAGTGAGTGTTGCATGTACGTATGAATGTCTCTGGTGACTGACTCATTATGAAACCCCTACCCTTGGTATCCATGTGTTGATCAGCTTTGACAGTTAGTGCCTAGGCTGATAGTGCAGGTAGGCGGCAGAGTCAGGGCCTAGCTTCAGCGCCAAGAAGTGGCTTTGCCTGTATGCCACTGTGCATTTGGTCTGCACTCCACAGTAGCCAGCGTCTTTTAATAGCATTTGAAAGGAGCGATGCCGTGCGCTTAGTGGGTCTAGAGAGACACTTACCCCGTGTTCTTGGGGCAGAGTCTTGTGACCGTACACTAGCACTGACTCAGCTGAGCCCTGTGACAGTTAACAGGGTACGGCATCTGTGTTATGCAGTACCGTGGCTCTGTGAAGCAACAGAGCCTGTCACTACTACATACTGGGTGGCGTCCAGTGTGATACCGCCATTTAGTGTCCATGTCTGTCATTACCGAGCCGCAGTTAACATCTCTGCATGGTGGACCCCGGGCTGCGAACGCACCTTATTACCACCTTTATATTATTAGGTGCATTCTGCCAGCCCTAACATTGAATTAATTTAAAATTTGTAACATTATGAGGCAACCTTTCATGCTTCCCAGACTACAGATTGGTGTTTCATCAACTAGACGTAGACCTCTATACTGTGCATAGGGCTTTTACAGCAGAACATGAGGTTCCTACAGTTCATAATTATGAAGCCATTGATATTCTGTGTGTCAACATGCTGTACTATGGAGGTTTTCTACCTTTGAAGTGATACTTTTGCAAAAAATATTTCCAAAAGAACTCATTTACCAGTCCATGTTCTTCCTCATGTGAAAAACAGACCATTTTGTTTAGTATGCTCAATCCATTTGGGATCTGTCTCAGTTTTTTCAATCTGTGTATATTATATTTTTATTGGATAAAAAATATAAACTTTTTAAAGCTTCTCCTATCAACTACTCACTTGAAATCATAAATTAAATCCTGCATTTTGGGCTAAATTTAGCCATCAGTGATAGCATAAGGTAACACACTTACATCAATGTGAAGGAAGATCACAGCTACAGATCACAGCCACACATCCGAGCATGGATACTGGATCATAGAGTACATGACACAAGAATAATAAAAGCATAATGCAAACAATGCCAAATGAAATAAGACATCATGATATCAAGTGAGCCAATCTAAAAATGTGTAATCCATGCGCCATCCAAAATTAAATTACATAAATAGGAAGTGTAAAGCAAAACATTAAATATGAAGAATTTTATTGTGTCTCCTGTTTAAGCTAAGCAATTTTGTGGGCGGGTAGATAGCTTATCATAACCCTACATTGTTATGATTCTGGGGTATACACAAGATGCAAAACAGGTTTATGTCAAATGGAGCAGATCATGTGATTGTTCAAGCATTGTTTGACATCTACATGATTTTAACTTATTGGCATTTAAATGATTCATTTATTTGTATTGTGGCTATACTCTCGACTTAAAGGAAATGCACTATTTGTTCAAATATATTTTGAGGGCAAAGTTATCCCCATTGATAATGATCATTATTATTGCATGGTGGAAATCACAGTATATTATTCATGAACATAACCCTATTGTCAATACTTGCCCTACTACGGTCATTACATCGATGACTCAATCCTAAATTGAATATCTGGTGTGACAGCTGTATCTAACCTAATGATAACTTTAATCAACAAATTTGGGTTACAGTTTACCTTTGGTAGTTATACAAATGAAATTTTGTTTCTTGACTTGGTTTTACATGGTAACATGATATGCAGCAGGATAGTAAAGTACTAAAATAATAGTATGAGTTTATAGACCACTACTTCTTGTATCATATTATGGCTTCTTACAACTCTATCAATAACTAAGACTTCAAAGCAGAGTAATAATGAGTACTTATTAAGTGACAACATGTAAGAGTACAAATAATATGTAGTTGGAGTAGAGCCTGCATTTTATGCGAGAGATGGAATATTGTAGCAGAATAATAGATGAGCTTAGTGGTCAACAGGAATAGTTAAAATTGGTTTAAATGCTATTCCACACCCCGAAATCAATAGTAAAGATATTTGATACCATTTTATATATAATTTGCCAATGTATGCCATAGATCGCTTCACGTTTATTGCAATGTATATTTATGTATTTATCCTACAGCTGTACAGGTCCCCATGTTACAGTTCTTGGTGTTTGCTAAGAAATATAAAGGAAAACCAATATTTCTAATAAGAAATATGATATTTTACATACTATTTGTAAAAATATAATATAAATACTGCAATCTGATTTTTAAATTTTCCCATTTTCAAGTCTTACATAAAAGTTAAGAGCATAGTCATATAGTCTAAAGACAGTTATTGGTAGATTACTTTAAAAAAGATTGTTTCTGTGAATATGAAAATGTGTGTAAGGATGCAATATAAGTTGGATGATTAGATAATTGGTAGCAACACCTACTGACTTCTGCCAAAAGTCTACTGGGCAAAGGTTTATTTTAACATACCCCATTCTCTATTTCCTTAGAAAGTACTGCCAGAAATGCCTGACAGTATCCTATCCTTCTGTCATTGTGAAATAAATATTTGTACTGGATGTTTATGGGGGAATTTGAGGGTAGGTGAGTTGTTGATCGTTGTCTACAGCCTTTCGGTATACGACACTGAGAGCCAAGGACATCAAAGACCAAGTGCAACAGTCCTGGTACGGGGTCATTCCGTTCACTGTTATCGACCCCCACGCAGTGTCCACAGCCAATTGAATAACCACAGACAACAGGTCTCGGGGATAACAGCTGCTTTACTTCAGCAGAACGGGGAGATATAACATGGAGTAATGGTAACAGTACATGTGGGGAATCCACGACCAATACAGTTCAGGATTGGATTCTGACACAGAATTAAGGTTCTGGAGCTTTAAGAGCCTGTATTAGTTAGGAGCAGTACTTGCAGGTAATTATAAGAAACCCAAAGTCTCTTGGTGGCATAAAGGCAGAAGAGGGAATATATGGCAATATGTACAGACCTGAAATCCTGTATTCATTTTCTCAGCTTGTCACAGTACTTGCAGAAATATACTTGAAGTAAATAACAGATAATTTGCGGTGAGGAGGGGGACCCTCAATTTCCTCAACATGCAGAGCAATAGGTTCTTCTGTACACATTTAGTGTGATCGAATGCTGGAGAAACACACCTTAAACCAGACAGCGAGGACCCAGAGTTAAAAAAAAAGGTTAAAAGTCTTCAGCCATCTTGGCTGTAAAAGTCAGGGGAAGATCCTAGGCATTAGGACTGGCTGTAAGTCTTGAGATGAAGAGAAGGATGAACCTCCCGGCTTGCAGCTTGGAGGGGGTCAGGAGACCCTTCACATGAGGTCTGCTCTGGGTCACATCTTGAACCAGATTCCTCAGGGAACTTTCCAGAACCCTGTCTTGTCTAGACTGACACTGGAGGTAGCTCCTCGCATTGAGCCTTGGTGACAGGGTCACCGACCAATCGGATAGCTCTCAATTCTTGTGTCAGAATTCACATTGTGAGATTAATATATAAATCATGAATATATGAGATTAGTGAGTAATGGATTCATATAAACCATATAACAGTAAAAGGATAACTTAGGGGTGAGTTGAGGTGTACAAAAGCTACTCACGGTCCAGGGATACTTAAAGGGACATACTCAGTCTGGACCTGGTCATTACACAAGGACATCTAAATCCACAATGAAATATATTTTACAAATGATGCTATCATGAGTGACAGTTTATTCTGCTCTTGATCTAATGAAAACTGTTTTACTTGTGTGTTATACAGTAGCTGTTATACCTAAGTATGCATAATATTAATAATGTTTTACCTCCACAGGATTATCGTTTAAATATTTTTCTGCGTCAGAAGTGGAACGATCCCCGTCTTGCATATAGTGAATATCCAGATGACTCCTTAGATTTGGATCCTTCCATGTTGGATTCTATATGGAAACCAGATTTGTTCTTTGCTAATGAAAAGGGTGCAAACTTTCATGAAGTAACAACGGACAACAAGCTTCTGAGAATCTTCAAAGATGGAAATGTTCTATATTCTATTCGGTGAGTTACAAATTTGAAGTAGACATAATGGAGCAGATTATTTTAAGTGCCACTAGGCTATTGAGGATAACACACAAAATTCTGATGCATTCTAATATAAATTTGTATATCTACTTTTAGACCTATTTAGTATGAGTCTAAAATTATTTTGCATTTCAATCACAACAGCTTAACTGGGATACGCTATGGTGTTATGGTTATCAAAATAAGTGGTTGGGTATAAAACTAAGACAACAGGCACCAAATTGTGACATAATTTAGGCATAAAACATAAGCTAGTCAAGGGCTCGTATAAAGTTAAAGTAAAGTGTCTAAGAATTAATCAAATTTATTAACCAGCATGGGCAACTGTAATATATTTGTAACATTGCTACTAAAGGTGATTCTACAAGCTAATGATTTATGGGGTGTATTTTTTTTTCAAACACTAGTTATGCATTTTGGCCCAGTTTTTGCTAAAGAATGGTATAACGTGGTCATATGTTGTTCAACTGAAGTTATATTTACTGTGGCATGGCTAAGAGTCGTATAGTCAATGGGAGATATATGTCACAGAGATAGCTTGTCTCTGTAATGTAGCTTGGAGTGTGGTCTTTAGTGCACGTAAGCACTAAGGGGCATCACCATACCTCTATATGTGTTTCAGGACCTGCGGTGATGTCACAGTCACGTGACTAGTCATGTGATGGGTTCCTGGGTGTGGTTATACCTATATAATGTGGGCTACTGCTTAACACAGGGCTGAATGTGGGGAGGGATAAGCCTCCTGTGTGTGTTGAGACTCCAGGATCAAGCCTGAAGTACTGGAGACTTGTACTTTGTTTTGCCTGAGCTAAAGGCTATTTCTTTTGTTCTGTTCTGTTTTATGGGCTTGTGAAGCAATAAACCCTGTGAACTTTAAAAGGAACATGCCTCCTGATTGCCACCTGTTGCAACTGAGCGAGTACAGTCACTACATTACCTAATTCTACAATTGTCTAAGGACCATTTGTTTTAATATCGTGCCCTGATACATAAGCCTATGCAATTCAATGAGGGTACACTTATTTTTTCATGACTTTTGCTGTTAACTGAACTTCTAGATACAAATGAGCCAGCAGACAGATATATTTGGCAGCAGCTTATTTCCACTGAAAACACTAGCCAAATCCACCTTTTCCCTTACATGTATTTCTAAAGTTGTGCTCAAAAGTTTACATACCCAGGCAGAATTTTTGCTTTCTTGGCCTTTTTTTAAGAGAATATGAATTATAACACCAAAACTTTTTCTCCACTCATGGTTAGTGGTTGGGTGAAGCCATTTATTGTCAAACTACTGTGTTTTCTCTTTTTTAAATCATAATGACAACCTAAAACATCCAAATGACCCTTTAGTGAGTCTTACCACATGACTTAGGATAAAAGCCAAACCGGAATTTCAATTTGCAGACCCTGTATTCAGGGTACTGCCCCTTGTCAGTGCAAAGTGTGAGAACTGGTTTTGCAGGCTGAGAGGCATCTCACTGGGATCCAAGGGGTAACATTTCTCCCTGTGGAAATTGACCAAGCCTGGCGTGCCAAGTTGAGGAGACTTTTAAGCCTTGCAATGGTCATCTGGGAAATTAAATATGCAAATTGTCTCTTCAGAGAGGTAGAAGGCTAGAACTCTAGTGCCACTTATTGGAAATAGCAATCCGGTAGAGTCAATTTGCATATTTAATTTCCCAGAGGAGCAATGCAAGGCTTAAAAGGCTCATCACCTTGGCACACCAGGCTTTCCTTGTCACTCTCCACAAGGAGAAATGCTATCCCTTGGTAGTTAGAACTCTGAAAACTTCAAAGCACAATTTCTTCTAATGTGGTGGAAGTTCTACAGCTATACAATTAGAAGACCCTACAAGTATTTTAGGAAATAAACAATAGTTAGGCTATAATAACCTGTTAGAAGATCTATGCTGCCCAAACCACAGGCAGCATGAATCAGAGCCTGGCTGCATGATTGAAGCCAGGCATATATTTCTCTGAAATGCTAATTTAAAAATCTAATATATAAAGCTCAAGTGTGTGTGTATGTATGTATGTATGTATGTGTGTATGTCCAGGATTGGCATCCGCACCGTTGCAGCTACAGCCATAAAATTTGGCACAGTCACACGTCTGGACCCCGAGAGTGTCCTAGGCTATGTTGTGAGGTGAAATTTTAACCCCGCACGTTCCAATTCACCAAACAATTTTGCCCCTATCTACATAATGGGGAAAAAGTGTGTGTGTATCAAACCCCGCCCCTCATTATGATGTCATAATGGTTGCCATGGCGACGCTGATGTCATCATAGGTTGCAAGCCCCGCCGCTCATTATGATGTCATAATGGTTGACTATGGGAAGAAGGATGTGTGATGGGTATATGGGCACTGGACTATGGGATGGAGGATATGTATGACGGGTATATGGGCACGGGACTATGGGATGGAGGATATGTATGATGGGTATATGGACACGGGACTATGGGATGGCGGATATGTATGATGGGTATATGGACACGGGACTATGGGATGGCGGATATGTATGATGGATATATGGGCATGGAACTATGGGATGGAGGATATGTATGATGGGTATATGGGCATGGGACTATGAGATGAAGGATGTGTGATGGGTATATGGGCACTCGACTATGGGATGGCGAATATGTATGATGGGTATAGGGGCATGGGACTATGAGATGGAGGATGTGTGATGGGTATATGGGCACTCGACTATGGGATGGAGGATATGTATGATGGGTATATGGGCACGGGACTGTGGGATGGAGGATAATTATAATTTGCTATAACTAACCACAGTTAGTTGCTATGCCCAGGCAGCGCCGGGCTCTTCAGCTAGTATACTTTAAAGATCTAGGTGGGGACCATAGCCAGACAAGACTACTTGTGATTAACAGGTCTCTCACTATGGGAGGCCTGTCTATCACTTCTACCCGTACTAGGAGAAGTAAACTAGGGGCGGCACCTGAGTGTCTCTGGCTATGGTCCCTGTGTAGATCTTTAAAATATATTTTCTCTGAAACGCTCTGGTGTTTCATGGAAGATTATACTTGGCTTCAGTCATGCAGTCAAGCTCAGATTTGTGCTGCTCGTGGCTTGGGCAGCATAAATTTTCTGACAGATTACCTTTAGGGTGTCACAATTATGGACTGCTCATTATAAAACCACGTATCTGTTATCTAATTTGCCTTAGGAGGCAGCCAAGAAAACTGGAAGAGAAAAATATATTTGAGCTAAGATGTTTGTAAAGAAGAGTAGATCTTAGGACATATTCTGTCATACAGGAAGCCACAAGAGACAGTTATAAATAGAACATATGTTTTTGTGGAACGAATATGTCATCATTCTGTACCGTGAACTAATGAGGACTTAGCAAAAGCTTTTACCTTTCAGGATATTTGATGATATGTTTTACCTCCAGTAAGAAAGGCTCAATGTCATTAGAAGGACATCATTACAAAAATGTGCCTTGTATAGGAAATGTCAGAAGTAGCCCATGGCTTTACAGAAACAGAAGCAATTGCGACATGCCATTCAATGTGTCCTTTAGTATCACTGGAAAAAGAGAAAATCTACTGGAAATAAAAATATAGAACACTAATGGAGTTCACAATTATAAAATTCACATAATGTTTACAATTATAAAATACTGAAAATTGGAAGATGAAGATGTATTTCTAATAAGCAATTGTATCATTATTTACTTACATTTTGTGTAACATAGTTGCAGGTTGAGCTAATTTAGAATAATGTCTATTGCGATTATTATTATTTTTTTTTTTTTTAATAAAAATCTCCACTTAAACAAGATAAAATATCACCAGCATGGCATGGTAGATCCGAATGGTTAACACTAGAGTTGAGCGAAACGGGTCGAAAAATTTCAAAAGTCGCCGACTTTTGGCAAAGTCGGGTTTCATGAAACGAAACCCGACCCTAGGATGAGGTCGGCCACGAGGTCGGCGACTTACGCGCCAAAGTCGCGTTTCAAAAGTTTGTTTTGCGCTCTTTTTCAGCCAATCAGGATCCACGGACACTGTGGGCAACATGATGACATAGGCAGGGGTCACCACCATCTTTCAGAAGGGCATGCAAGTGATTGGCTTGCTTTGGTGGGCGTCACAGGGGTTATAAAAGGGCGTGCATGCCGACCGCCATCTTACTTCTGCCGATCTTAGCATAGGGAGAGGTTGCTGATTCTGTAGGGAGAGCGTTAGGCAGGGAAGAAGAAAAAAAAACTGCTTCTGCTGCTAGCGATTTTGCCTGTACAACACACCAGTCACTGTGTGTGCAGTGGAAGGGGAGGCTATATTGTGGTGGATCAGCGGTGTTGGTTGTTAGGCTGCCTTCTAAGGCTTTCTGACAGCTGCATTGCTGTTTCCCCACTGCTCTGCAAACTGCTTTTTTAAAAGCAATCCCAATTTTTTTTTTGTCCTGCTGAGGTACTGAGCGTGCATTTTTTCACACCATACAGCGGTGTACGCTCCTCACACAGTACCGTGTAACGGCTGTTATCACAGCCACAGTGAAGCTATCTGTGTGTCACTGTGGAAGGATAAGTGGAGGACTTGTTCCGTTCTTACAGACCTACACTCTAGGGAGATTCCTATTCTGCCCAATTCTACATACATCTTGTAGTTTGTGATACACTAGCCAATTTCTGCCTGTGACATAGCGCTCTGATATTCAGTGGGCCTCACACAATCCAAAAGTGTCCAGTGTCCACAAGTGTCTGCAGAAATTCAAAATCTCCCTTATCCTGTAGTCACTTTTTTCACGCCTGTGCCATCGAGCCTGTGACATAGCGCTCTGATATTCAGTGGGCCTCACACAATCCAAAAGTGTCCAGTGTCCACAAGTGTCTGCAGAAATTCAAAATCTCCCTTATCCTGTAGTCACTTTTTTCACACCTGTGCCATCGAGCCTGTGACATAGCGCTCTGATATTCAGTGGGCCTCACACAATCCAAAAGTGTCCAGTGTCCACAAGTGTCTGCAGAAAATCAAAATCTCCCTTATCCTGTAGTCACTTTTTTCACACCTGTGCCATCGAGCCTGTGACATAGCGCTCTGATATTCAGTGGGCCTCACACAATCCAAGTGTCCAGTGTCCACAAGTGTCTGCAGAAATTCAAAATCTCCCTTATCCTGTAGTCACTTTTTTCACACCTGTGCCATCGAGCCTGTGACATAGCACTCTGATAT
Source organism: Dendrobates tinctorius (assembly GCF_039654945.1). Lineage (NCBI taxonomy): Eukaryota > Metazoa > Chordata > Amphibia > Anura > Dendrobatidae > Dendrobates > Dendrobates tinctorius. The sequence continues at coordinate 53,398,996 of NW_027361676.1, read as the reverse complement.
TCAGTGGGCCTCACACAATCCAAAAGTGTCCAGTGTCCACAAGTGTCTGCAGAAATTCAAAATCTCCCTTATCCTGTAGTCACTTTTTTCACACCTGTGCCATCGAGCCTGTGACATAGCGCTCTGATATTCAGTGGGCCTCACACAATCCAAAAGTGTCCAGTGTCCACAAGTGTCTGCAGAAATTCAAAATCTCCCTTATCCTGTAGTCACTTTTTTCACACCTGTGCCATCGAGCCTGTGACATAGCGCTCTGATATTCAGTGGGCCTCACACAATCCAAAAGTGTCCAGTGTCCACAAGTGTCTGCAGAAAATCAAAATCTCCCTTATCCTGTAGTCACTTTTTTCACACCTGTGCCATCGAGCCTGTGACATAGCGCTCTGATATTCAGTGGGCCTCACACAATCCAAGTGTCCAGTGTCCACAAGTGTCTGCAGAAATTCAAAATCTCCCTTATCCTGTAGTCACTTTTTTCACACCTGTTGCATCGAGCCTGTGACATTGCGCTCTGATATTCAGTGGGCCTCACACAATCCAAGTGTCCAGTGTCCACAAGTGTCTGCAGAAATTCAAAATCTCCCTTATCCTGTAGTCACTTTTTTCACACCTGTGCCATCGAGCCTGTGACATAGCGCTCTGATATTCAGTGGGCCTCACACAATCCAAAAGTGTCCAGTGTCCACAAGTGTCTGCAGAAATTCAAAATCTCCCTTATCCTGTAGTCACTTTTTTCACACCTGTGCCATCGAGCCTGTGACATAGCGCTCTGATATTCAGTGGGCCTCACACAATCCAAAAGTGTCCAGTGTCCACTAATGTGTGCAGAAAATCTAAATCTCCCCTGTCCTATAGACACCTTGTACCTTGTTTTACATTACTATATAGTTTGTTGGATTTTGTCTACATTTCTACCAAAAATGAGGAAGGCTGGTGGAAGAGGCCGTGGAATTGGGCGGGGGTTGGCAGCTGGTAATGATGGTGTTGGTGGTGGATCTGATGGTAGTGGCAAAAGCAAAATAGGACCGAATGCAGGGGGTGTTGAGCCAGCGTCGTCGTATGGCTCCATAAGGCTTCGAAGGCTTAGTTTTCTAGGAGTTGGCAAACCGCTTTTAAAGCCAGAGCATCAGGAAAAAGTTTTGTCTTACATTGCTGACTCAGCCTCCAGCTCTATCGCCTCCTCTTCTGAAGTTGTAAAAAGTAAAAGCACTGAGTCGTCATTGGAGGCTCATGTTCATGAACCACACCTTTCCTTGTGTCCTTCACCCCAACCAAGATTGAAGGATGACGCAGGCCATACTACTGATTACTCCATGGAGCTGTTTTCACATACCATGCCTGGATTATCAAGTGAAATGGTGAATTACCCAGGCCAAGATGAATCTGACATGGAGTGCACTGATGCACAGCCGCTGATAGATGATTCTGCTGGTACATTCACTCAGAGCACTACATTGTCCTCGCAGTGTACAGAGCCAGATTCTGACCCTGATGAGACTCAGGTGCCCCTTCCCGCACACTATACCACCATACACGGTGACACAGAGGAAGGTGCACTGTTGTGAGTTCATTTTCCCCTTCACTACTGAGGCCCGAGGAACTCCCTCTTCTGGTGAAGAAAGGTAGTGAGCCTGATTGTCAAACACCTGGGGCTGATGATGATGACTGGCTGAGTGGAGTTAAAGACTGGATATAAGGCTGCCGACGCCCTTCTGGCCTGCAGGTGATTTCTCTGTGGACTTCTAGGAAACCAGTCTGATTCCTGCTCATCTAAAGCTAAGATTTCTGCTTTGCCTTTTTGCATTTGTGTTTTGTTTTCCTTGCTTTTCTGGATTCTGCCATTCCCTGCTGGGGTGAGCTGAATCTCCTTTTGCCTGTTGCTCTGTCTTCAGAATATTCCTGAGTACTGACATAGCCTTTTTTGAAGCCTAGCGTCTTCAGGGCCTTTTTTACTGTCAGTTTGTTGGCTCTTATTTTCATAGGGTTTTTTCATGGATTGCAGACAGCAGCCTTCCTGTCCTTTCCTATCTAAGCTAGCTTGGGCCCCATCTTTGCTCAGTCTATCTTTCTGTCTGTGTTTTGTTCTTTTTTCTTGCTTCACCGTCATTATATGTGGGGGGCTGCCTTTTGCTTTGGGGTCTGCTCTGGGGCAGTTTAGATTTCCCTTTCTGTCTTTAGGCTATGTAGTCCTCCGGCTGTGATCGAGGGGCCTAGGGCATCGTAGGAGCCCCCCACGGCTACTGCTAGTTGTGTTGATAGCTTCAGGGGTCTGCAATCCGATAGCTGCCAACTTCTCTGGTTTTCTGGACTTAGCTAGCATTTCTATTTTTGCCTCCTACGGTGACTCAATCATAACAGTGCACATGACATTGAAGAGGAGGTGATGGATGACCCAGTTGTTGACCCAGATTGGCATCCATTGGGGGAAGAGGGTGCTGCTTCCAATAGCTCAGATGAGGAGCATCCACAGCATACATCGACATCGCAACAGCTGTTATCTGGCAGGCCCGGAGCACTCCAAAGACAGGTTCCAAAAATCAAAAGAGTTGCTGGACAGCTTGTCCAGAGGGTCAAAACATCATAGCGTGCTAGGCCACAAAATGTCTGCCAAAGTAGGAGGAGTGCAGTGTGGCACTTTTTTGAACAAAATCCTCATGATCAGGCCAAGGTTATCTGTAAGAAGTGCGCAAAGACCTTTAGCCGAGGGAAAAATCTGAAAAATTTGAATACCAGTCGCATGCTTAGACATTTAACCAGCATGCACTTGCAAGCGTGGACACAACACCAAACCTCAAGTGCCACATGTGCAACTGATCACAAAGAAGGTAGTCAGCAACGCTACATTGTTCCCCCACTGTAAGCCCACCGGTTAGCACAGCAGCAAATGTTGAGGTGTCATTGCAAGGCCACAGCAGTCAGGGAATCCCACTGTTATATCAACGAAAGACTGATTCTAGGCCATCAGAAAGAACACCAACTCCATCACCATCATCAACCCTCTCTCAGTCCGCCCTGTCCACAGCTACTTTCACCATATGCAGCTCTCAAGTCCAGCTCACCCTCCCAGACACTATGAGTAGGTCAAGAAAGTACTCAGTCTCTCATCCGCGTACACTGGGTTTGAACGCCCACATTGCCAAACTAATCTCGTTTGAGATGATGCCCTATCAGTTGGTGGAAAGCGCAGCTTTCCGCGAACTCATGGCCTTTGCAGTACCACGCTATGACCTACCCAGTCGCCACTTCTTCTCTCGCAAAGCCATCCCAGCCCTCCACCATCATGTAAAAGACCGCATTGTCCATGCACTCAAGCAGTCAGTGAGTGGAAAGGTGCACCTCACAACTGATGCATGGTCCAGTCGGCATGGCCAGGGCCGTTACGTGTCCATCACTGCGCACTGGGTTAATGTGGTGGATGCAGGGTCCACAGGGGACAGCGGTGGTGGGACAGTGCTGCCTAGCCCACTGTATAGGAAACAGTTGGCTGTAGGCGTTCGACCCTCCTCCTCCTCCTCCTCCTCCTCCAGAAGCGAAAGCTCGTCCACAGAGCGCAGTCGTACGAGCACTCCATCTGCAGCTGCCACTGTTGCACACGAGGTGTCCCCCCTATCGAGCAGCTAGTGGAAAGCGTCAGCAGGCTGTGTTGCAGATGATGTGTTTGGGCGACAGACACACCGCCGAGGTGCTGGCCGAGTACTTGAAGCGACAAACTGAGTCATGGCTGGACAGTGTACATCTTGAGGCAAGCAAGGTAGTTAGTGATAACGGCCGTAATTTTGTGGCAGCCATAGCCCTTTCAAAACTCAGCCACATACCTTGCTTGGCTCACACCTTGAACCTGGTGGTGCAGTGCTTCCTCAAAAATTATCCGGAGTTAACAGCACTGCTCCAGAAGGTGCGAAGACTGTGTGCGCACATCCGCCGGTCGCCTGTACACTCCGTTCGTATGCAGAAGCTGCAGCGATTGCTCCACCTTCCCAACCACCACCTCATTATCGACATTGCAACAAGGTGGAACTCCACCCTGCACATGGTGGAGCGGCTGTGCGAGCAGAGGCAGGCCTTAATGCATTTGTGGGAGGATACACGGCCAGGCACTTTGAGAGCAGACATGGAGTTGACAGGTGTGCAGTGGTCGAAGCTGAAAGACCTCTGTAAAGTCCTTCAGTGTTTTGAGGAATGCACATGGCTGGTAAGCGCAGACGACGCCATCCTAAGCATGAGCATCCCACTTATGCGTCTGCTCATGCAAACTTTGACGCACCTTAAGGAGCAGGCGTCTGCAGCCAATGTTGATGAGGAGGAAGAGGTGGAGGGAATCCTTGATGACATTCAGCCATTGTCTTCTCAGGGACCTCTCCTGGACGAGTTGGAGGAAGAAGAGGAGGAGGAGGATGATGATGGGGATGATTACTTAGGGGAAGAGGATGCATCTCGTGGGGCAAGTGAAAATGTTGGCGTGGCAAGGTCTGGTACAGGGTTTGTGTGTGACTGGAGGGATGTGGATTTGCCAGAAAGTGCTCCTCCAACCAGCACTCGCAGTGCATCATTGACACCGGGAACATTGGCCCACATGTCAGATTATGCCTTGCGGATCCTAAAAAGGGACCCCCGTATTGCCAAAATGATGAACGATGACAACTACTGGTTGGCCAGCATCCTGGATCCACGCTATAAAGGCAAATTACAAAACATCATGCCACAGGAGAACCTTGACCTAATATTGGCTAATAAACAAGCAACTCTGGTAAATCGGTTGCTTGAGTAATTCCCAGCACACAGCAGCGGTGATGGTTCTCACACGAGCCGTATGGGCCGGGGGCAGCTTGGCAGAGGTGTTCATGGTGCACACAGCAGAAGTGGCGTTGGAGACAGGGGTTTCATGACAATGTTTTGGACTGATTTTTCAAGTACCGCTCACACAACTGGTAATACAGCATCGATGGAAAGTGACAGGAGAAAGCAGTTGTCAACTATGGTTACAAACTACTTTTCCTCCCATATCGATGTTCTCCCACACAGGTCATTCCCCTTTGACTATTGGGCCGCTAAACTGGACACCTGGCCTGAATTGGCACAATATGCCTTACAGGAGCTCGCTTGCCCAGCTGCAAGTGTGCTATCGGAAAGAGTCTTCAGTGCAGCTGGATCAATCCTGACAGAAAAAAGGACCCGTCTGTCAACCCAAAATGTGGATGATCTAACCTTCATTAAAATGAACCATGCATGGGTTTCCAAGGATTTTCTCCCACCTTCCCCTGATGATACATAGGGTGACAGAAAAATGGCTTGCTTTGGTCCACCTCTTCCTGGGACTTGACATATTTCGCCTTTTGCATCAGCTGAATGTCCAACATCAACATATGCCACTTTCTAAAACTCCCTAACTGTGCTGCCTCCCTCCCATGGCCGGGGTCACCACCTAGCGCACGACACCGTGCGAGTGCCGTTGCCCTGGACAGGTGGGTAGGCCGACTCTTGGGCGCGGGCACTGGCACAGGGTCCCTCATAGTGCAATCAAGTGTCTCTGACGGTGGTGGTGCACACCCGCCGTCAGACACACCGCCGTACTATGAGGGGCCCAGTGCCAGTACCGACGCCCACGAGTGGGCCCCCCTTGCTTGGGCAGGGCCCCAGCATTTGCAATCTTTACCTCTCCCTGCTCCTCCGCTGTGTAGTCTGGGCCGTCAAATCCATACTGTGCCTGACACCGTCTGAGCCTGCCTCCTGATGCATAGACATATATTTTGAATGTGTACGCTATCCATACATGTTATCCGGGGATACGGTACCCTTTCTCACCTTTGTGCAATCATGTGCAATCCATACTGGGCCTGACACCGTCTGAGCCTGCCTCCTGATGTATAGACATATATTTTGAATGTGTACGCTATCCATACATGTTATCCTGGGATACGGTACCCTTTCTCACCTTTGTGCAATCACGTGCAATCCATATTGGGCCTAACACCATCTGAGCCTGCCTCCTGATGTATAGACATATATTTTGAATGTGTACGCTATCCATACATGTTATCCTGGGATACGGTACCCTTTCTCACCTTTGTGCAATCACGTGCAATCCATACTGGGCCTGACACCGTCTGAGCCTGCCTCCTGATGTATTGACATATATTTTGAATGTGTACGCTATCCATACATGTTATCCTGGGATACGGTACCCTTTCTCACCTTTGTGCAATCACGTGCAAGCCATACTGGGCCTGACACCGTCTGAGCCTACCTCCTGATGTATAGACATATATTTTGAATGTGTACACTATCCATACATGTTATCCGGGGATACGGTACCCTTTCTCACCTTTGTGCAATCACGTGCAAGCCATACTGGGCCTAACACCGTCTGAGCCTGCCTCCTGATGTATAGACATATCTTTTGAATGTGTACGCTATCCATACATGTTATCTGGGGATACGGTACCCTTTCTCACCTTTGTGCAATCACGTGCAAGCCATACTGGGCCTAACATCGTCTGGGCATGCCTCCTGATGTATAGACATATCTTTTGAATGTGTACGCTATCAATACATGTTATCCTGGGATACAGTACCCTTTCTCACCTTTGTGCAATCACGTGCAATCCATACTGGGCCTGACACCGTCTGAGCCTGCCTCCTGATGTATAGACATATATTTTGAATGTGTACCCTATCCATACATGTTATCCGGGGATACGGTACCCTTTCTCACCTTTGTGCAATCACGTGTAATCCATACTGGGCGTGAGAACGGCTAGCGAGCTGTTAAGCAAGCTACAGCACCTGTGGTTTGCACACGTAAGTTTTTCATTTTTTCAAGAATGACAGTTAGGCCTAATTCCGGAACTGCGGTTGACCTGCACTTACTGGGAAATCATCGTTCGCGGGTAATAATTGTAATCAGTGATCCCCATCACTAACGTTGTTCAGCGGGTTATCTGCACCTGTAAGCGACAAACGCTGGCCTTTTCAGTGTAGAGCACATGCAGCCATGGACATGTAAGGGCATGACACACCAGTTATTGGCCAATCTCATGTGCCAGAGCCTCACGTGTCCCTCTAGTAAGCCGGACTCGGACCGCGGGGCATGACGGAGTCACGTTCGTTAACGGAATTAAGCTTGCAATGTGTGCATCTGTTCTGTAGCTGGCATGGTTGAGGTTTCCCAGGTGGAGTCAAATTTAACCGTAGGCTCCACTCCTGGTGGTGCCCTTCTGGACATTCCTTTAAGGTTCAGCTTTGCAACCATACTGCCCACGTAAAACAAACACTTTGCCTTCATGAACGCTGATTGGAGGGTCATGACTTGTGGGAATAACGCCGCCCAATCAGTTAACCTGCTAGAGAGATCCTTCGTTGCTCCCAAGCATGACATCACACTCCCTAGGAGGAAGGTAATGCCACTATGGCGACCGTACTCCTGGGGGCGACACAAGTGCACTGATGCCCAGCCACTGCTCGATGAATCTGCTGGTACATTGGCCCAGACCACTACATTCCCCTCGCACGCTACCCGGCCTGAATCTGACCCTGATGAAACTCAGGTTACCCTTCCCATATACAGTTCCATCTTACACGGTGACAAAGAGGAAGCTGCGGATGAAAGTGCAGGTTCGGCCCACCCGCCATCAGACACACCACCGTACTATCATGGGCCCTGTGCCAGTGCCGTCGCCAACGAGTGGGCCCCCCCTGCTTGCTCAGGATCACAGCACTTGCAAGGTTGAAATACTGTGCAGTGAGATGGAAGATGGGGACGACGAGGAGTCCAGACTAGTACAGGGATTCCCTAGCGAGGAGACTTATTTGATTGTTTTCAATGTTGGGACAGCAATTTTTGGGGAGCACTATACTCTGGAGAATGATAGATGGGGCCCACCATACACTGGAACATTCCAAAGGTGGACATCAGACACTGGAGCAGCATTTACAGGGCCCATTATACACTAGAGCATTAGAAATGGGGCCCATTATGTTTGGAGCATTATTTGGGCCCATAAGACAGTGGAGCTTCATCCATGGGGACCAACATATACTGTAGCATTATGTGGAGCTCATCATATACTGTTTCAAACATTATATGGGACCAATGATTCTGTATGGAGAAATAGATGGGCCTCGTCATGAGATGTAAAAAGTGAAGTATTTTTCATTGTACTATACCGCTATTTCTCTGCCGTATCGGAGCATGATGAGTTGTGGTATGTGTTAAAGGGGCACTCTTTCGCCCAGGGCACATGAAAACCTGGAGCCAGCCCTACCCCCCCACAACTTTAGCCAAATAACCCCCATTTTTCAGTGCGTAACTTGTATTATGAAGTTAATTAAGGTTGACAAGCTTAAGTAAGAGGAATTCATGCTTTTGGCATTCAAATGAGCACTGTAGGTGTGTTTCCTGTCCTCCTCTCACTGCCGACTTTTATTCCCCATTGACTTACATTGGGTTTCGTGTTTCGGGACGACCTCGACTTTTCCCTATAATCGGCCGATCTTGCTCGACCCGACTTTTGGAAAAGTCGGGTTTCACGAAACGAAACTCGACCCTAAAAAACCAAAAGTCGCTCAACTCTAGTTAACACTAGTCTGAGGGTATTGCATGAAATACTCATGAGGTTTAGAAAAACAGGTAGGGAGGCAACATAGCAGAATTTTATTAAATTAACACTGTCATTTCTACATAAATCAAAAGTCAAGGCAAATATATAAAAAAAATGGTTAGCAAGTTTTTGCTATGTAATCTAAAGACAGGATGGGATAGGGGCTGAAACACAGAATTCAGCGATGTGTCATTTATTAAGCTGTGTACTGTTTGTTTACTATTAATGAAGGTTTTATCATCTGAAGATGGTCACTGCTAGGACTAGCTGCCTTGTACCAAGTTATCCGGCTATGCTCCCTCCTCTAATAGGAGTGTTCACTGTCAATATACAATGTACACAGAAAGTTGTGTGGGTGGGGTTAGCTTTCTCAGCTCTGCTTTAAGGTACATCTAAGAACTCTGATTGCGTAACAACTGCTCATTCACTAAACTAAGTGATACACTGCTGAAATTGGAGTCTCTTTTCTTACATTATTCTGCTTTCAGATCAGTTAGCAAAAAGGCTGATGACAGACATTGTAATATATTGTGTAATTTTATACAAAAATGTGCTTCTGTTTCCACTTACAACCCATCTTCCTTTCCCTCTGTGTCCAAAGCTCATCAAGCAAAACCAAATAATCCATCTTGTGATTCTTGTGTAATCAGTGTTAAAAGCTTCAGTTAATGAGATGCCTGTGCTCTGGGGTGGGACTGTAAGCAGAGTCTTTTCTTTCTGCTGTAGGCCAGAGAAACTAAGAAGAGACCTGTCCACAGGCCCACCCCAAAGCACGAACAGTCTGTCTCTCTCTGTCTCTATGATGAGGAACATGTTTGTGCTTCGGGGCAGCCTGTGATCAGGTCCTTCCTTGGTTTATCTGGCCAAGATCAGGAAGATAAGACTTTGCCTACAGTCCCACCTGGAGCATGGGTATATCATTAACTGATTAACTTCTAACACAGATTACGTAAGAGCCACTAGATGGAGTTCTTCACCTCTGGGATCATTTTAATCAGTGTATGGGCCCCATTACATATAGCTATGCTCCAGCGATCCCGACAATGATACGACCTGGTAACGATCGCTGGTACGTCACTACATGGTGGCTAGTAAGCTGTCAAACAGGCAGATCTACTCAACGATGCAGCAACAATACGGCGAACCATATAACTACCTCGGCAGTCATTGGGACCTTGTCACACAGCAGCTATTCTGATGACTCAGACCTCATAGGCACGCTTCAGCGTTGCCTTTTCCACGCCCCTCTGCTCCGATTTGTGGCCACTACTGCGCTATCACTACGCGGTTTGCTTCAGCGTCCCTGTCTGAGTCACTAATGCGCTATTTATTCGTGGATCCACAGTCACTGACATGGGGACACGAGATTATTATAACTGTACATGTTAAATGTTATGATTGCATACAGTTAGGTCCATATATATTTGGACAGAGAAACATTTTTCTTATTTTGGTTCTAGACATTACCACAAAGAATATTAAACAAAACACTTCAGAAGCAGTTGAAGTTCAGACTTCCAGCTTTCATTTGAGGGTATCCACATTAAAATTGGATGAAGGGTTCAGGAGTTTCAGCTCCTTAACAAGTGCCACCCTGTTTTTAAAGTAACCAAAAGTAATTGGACAGATTAAATAATTGTAAATAAAATGTTCATTTCTAGTACTTGGTTGAAAACCCTTTGTTGGCAATGACTTCCTGAAGTCTTGAACTCATGGACATCACCAGATGCTGTGGTTCCTCCTTTTTGATGCTCTGCCAGGCCTTCACTGCGGTGGTTTTCAGTTGCTGTTTGTTTGTGGGCCTTTCTGCCTGAAGTTTAGTCTTTAACAAGTGAAATACATGCTCAATTGGGTTGAGATCAGGTGACTGACTTGGCCATTCAAGAATATTCCACTTCTTTGCTTTAATAAACTCCTGGATTGCTTTGACTTTATGTTTTGGGTCATTGTCCATCTGTAGCATGAAACGACGACCAATCAGTTTGGCTGCATTTGGCTGGATCTGAGCACACAGTATGGCTCTGAATACCTCAGAATTCATTCGGCTGCTTCTGTGCTGTGTCACATCATCAATAAACACTAGTGACCCAGTGCCACTGGCAGCCATGCATGCCCAAGCCATCACACTGCCTCCGCCGTGTTTTACAGATGATGTGGTATGCTTTGGATCATGAGCTGTACCACGCCTTCGCCATATTTTTCTCTTTCCATCATTCAGGTAGAGGTTGATCTTGGTTTCATCTGTTCAAAGAATGTTCTTCCAGAACTGTGTTGGCTTTTTTAGATGTTTTTTAGCAAAGTCCAGTCTAGCCTTTTTATTCTTGATGCTTATGAGTGGCTTGCACCGTGCAGTGAACCCTCTGTATTTACTTTCATGCAGTCTTCTCTTTATGGTAGACTTGGATATTGATATGCCTACCTCCTGGAGAGTGTTGTTCACTTGGTTGGCTGTTGTGAAGGGATTTATCTTCACCATGGAGATTATTCTGCGATCATCCACCACTGTTGCCCAGTTCTTTTTGCATTGATGAGTTGACCAGTGCTTTCTTTCTTTCTCATGATGTGCCAAACTGTAGATTTTGCCACTCCTAATGTTGTAGCAATTTCTCAGATGGGTTTTTGCAGCTTAAGGATGGCTTGTTTCACATGCATGGAGAACTCCTTTGACTACATGTTTCCTTCACAGCAAAACCTTCCAAATGCAAGCACCACACCTCAAATCAAAGGGATTGCCCACACTTGTCCATGAAATAGCCTTGGAGTCAATTGTCCAATTACTTTTGGTCCCTTTAAAAACAGGGTGGCACATGTTAAGGAGCTGAAATTCCTAAACCCTTCATCCAATTTTAATGTGGATACCCTCAAATGAAAGATGAATTTCTGAACTTCAACTGCATCTGAATTGTTTAAAATTCATTGTGGTAATGTCTAGAACCAAAATTAGAAAAATGTTGTCTCTGTCCAAATATATATGGACCTAACTGTATAATTGATAGCTGACCTACACAAGGAAACGCTACAAAGATCCAAATTTGAGACCACCAATCGGAGCTGAGGGGGCGTTGAAAAGACAACGCAAAATCACGCCTGCGTCCCTGAGTTCTGAGTCGCCAACTAGGTCGCTCGTCGTTGTTATGGCTTCAAACACAGCGATGCATGCTGGCCAGTGGGACACCAACGATCAAAAAATGGCCTAGGACATTCAAGCACGATCAACGAAATCACAGCAGGGGGCAGTCGCCACTATGTGTCACACGTAGCGAGATCGCTGGCGAGGTCGCTGTTGCGTCACAAAACCTGTGATGTGTCAGCGATCTCGCTAACGATCTTGCTATGTGTGAAGTACCCCTAACACTTGCAACCTGACAATGCCTGTAGCTTACTTGGCAAAATCCTGCTGACGAGTTTGCGCTAATATAGAAAAAATGGTCTGCACTCAAAATTTAAAGGAACTGTCCAGAAGGAGTTGGTCACAGTCGCAATGCAATGAGGAAAATCTGCTGCACTCTCAAAACTTCATGTTTTGCAAGATAATTTTATTGATTAACATGTATGCATAAGGTGAATCAGATGGAGTACATAAGCAACAAAATAAAGGACATTTCAACCCGTCCCGGTTTTTGTCAAGGTCACAGAATATCTGAATTACTTTAATGCAGGATGTGGAAACATAGGCTTGTTTTACTTGTGGATTGCTTAGATTATTATTGTTGTGACTTTAGACACTAGTGAAATATGTTTCTCAGGGTGTGTGTGGGATGCTCACTTCTGCAGATATTTTCACCTTAAATCACACTTTGGTAAATGGTAGAGGAACCCCAGACAGTATAGACAAGAAAGGAATCAGTACATATTATAAACGTAAATTGAATTTTACTGATGTTCTTAATTTAACAAATATACAGAGAATAGCAAGTATATGACTAGTAGGCTATGTTCACATCATGTTACAGCCACACATCAGTGGCTCTGATGGAACTTTCATCTGAAGCCTTGAAAAATGAGATTCAGCGTATCTGCTGATGGGGTCATTGATTTTAATGAAGCTGTCACTTTGTGCTCTGTCTGACCTCATTTTCAGCAGCATTTACCTATTTCAGGTGAGTACCAAAACATTATCAACCACGTTTTTGAGCCTGCATGAAAAAAGCGGATACTGATGAAAGACAAAACACAAAGTGACTTGGTCTGTATCATTAATGTTATCGGCCCCATCTACAGATATGTCTGAATCCTGTTTATCAGGGCTTCAGACAGAAACCCTGCTGGAGACACTGACATGTGGCAAAAAAGTGATGTGTACATAGACTAAGGGTACCGTTACACTTAGCGATGCACCAGCGATCCCGACAACGATATGGATCGCTAGTGCATCGAGTGGTCGCTAGTGAGCTGCCACACAGGCAGATCTCACCAGCGACATCACTGGGGTCGGGGGTCGCTACTTACCTGTCAGACGCGGCGATCCTGACATCCTCCCGCCCGCATCAACGCTTCGCTCGTCGGCGCCACAGGAAGCCCAGCAGGAAGCGCCCGACGAGAAATGATCCAGGACCTTCTCGCGCGACCAGCGATAATCAGGGGGGGAGCCGGTCGGAGGTAAGTATCACATGTAGCGATATCGCTAGCAATATCGCTGCAACGTCACAAAATTGGTGACTTTACAGCGATATTGCTAGCGATATCGCAGTGTGTAACGGGGGCTTTAATTACATCTTCTTTGACAAACAGAGGCACAGGCTCTAGCAGTTACACACATCTGCCTTCTGGCGCTCTATCTTTTGAAGTAGTACTTTCCTTCTGTCCCTCTGAGGGTAAGTTCACAATGAGCATTTTTTCTGAGTTTTTTCTGCAACAAAACCTGATTTCTTGGCAGAAATGAAGCTGCGACAAAATAGCATGTTTTGCTGTATTTTGGGTGCGTTTTTGTTTGCGTTTTTTGCGTTTTTGGTGCATTTTTTCATGCGTTTTTGTGGCTAACTTGTGTCTTTTTGTGCATGATAATAAAGTTGAGTGCCCCCAGAGAAAAAAAACGACTTCCTGTAGAACCATACCTCTAGATCCTTTGAAAAGCTGGCTATTCATGTGCTGCTTCAATAAAATCACACTGACAGGTTAGAATAGAATAGATAGAATAAATATATACGCATAGAATACATAGATATATAGATGTCAGTGACACACACATATATATGTATATATATTACTTAGATACATAGATAGAAGAAAAGCTGGCAATTCATCTACCATGTACTGTAAAATCACTGCAGGAGCCAAGAAGGCAGAAGAGTTGGATTACATACAGTAAATGCAAATATAATAAGTAGATATACAGATGTCTGTGACAAATACAATAAGCACAGTGTGTGTGAAGCTTACTGTTCATGTATTTAATTATT
>NW_027361676.1:49877500-49885000 GCF_039654945.1 Dendrobates tinctorius | reverse complement strand
TGTGGGAAATGTTACTTATCAAGTTTTTTGTGTGCTGTATCTCTGTGATTTAAGGGCATAAAAATTCAAAGTTGGAAAATTGCAACATTTTAAAAATTTTTGCCAAATTTCCATTTTTTTCACAATTAAACGCAAGTTATTTGAATGAAATTTTACCACTAACATGAAGTACAATATGTCACGAGAAAACATTGTCAGAATCACCGGGATCCATGGAAGCGTTTCAGAGTTATTACCTCATAAAAGGACAGTGGTCAGAATTGTAAAAATTGGCCTGGGAGTTAACGTGCAAACCACCCTTGGTAGTGAAGGGGTTAAATAGCGATATATGGCTATTGCATCGCCAAATTATTTTAGGGAATACCTGATGTCAATTCACTGGTTGATATTATTCAAGTCTCTTTTACAGACTTTGGGCAAACACCATGTTCCTTGATAATAATCCAATTGAGAACCTTTAATAAGTATATGGTCAATCTAATTTACCACAAATAGATCTTAAATTACTGTGACAGAGGAGAAACTCAAGATCTGCATCTTAGGATGGTTTCATGTTATTGGACCATTTTATTTTTGGTAGGTGAGAAAAAGAGATCTATTTTGATCCAATTTTCATCCATTTTTTGATTTGCGTAGCCATTTTTCTTACAGTGTGACATTTTATTTTCTTGTTAGCAAATAAAAGGTGAAAGTTTCCAAGTTACTCCTAAACATTACACATTGAAAAACAGACATTTCTAGGATGGAACATGATAGCATCTCTGTGCTGTCCATTTTTTTCTTCACGGGCCCGTTGAATTTTGTTCTTTTTTCCTTTGATCCGCAAATCTTGGACAAGTCTCCAGTTTGCAATTGTTCACAAAGAAACACAACATGTGAACAGGACCAGTCTATAATGAAAAAAAAAAAATACATTAAGAATGCAAATGAGAAAATAGCTACGTGAAAGGGACCTTACATTCATAAACACTTTCTATAACTGGTAATTTATTTTCTGATCCATGTAAAAGCAATCAATTATTTGTAATACTACTTGATTTGAAAATAGCTCTTAGCTTAGGAGAAAATATTATTTCCTGGGCTTCAGAGGCAGTAATGAGCAAGTATGCTCGGGTGTTCTCTGAGTATTTGAGCTTGCTCGGACATTTAGTTTGCGTCACCGCAGCTGCATTATTTGTGGCTGATAGACAGCCTGAATACATGTGGGGATTTTATAACAAACAGGTAATCTCTGCATGTATTCAGGCTGTCTAGCAGCCACAAATCATGCAGCTGCAGTGACACAAACTAAATCTCCGAGCACATCCAAATACTCAGAGATCACCCGAGCACGCTCGGAAAACTCGAGTAACGAGCATACTCATTCATCACTATTCAGAGAATACTTTTTTACCTAAACCCCAATAAATGTAATAGATTGTGAAGCTATTACATTAGTTTCTGCTCCTTTGACTCCTTATATCCCTTCCCGCATGCTCATTTCTTAGCAAAGTCCGGAGGATATCAGTATGGGAATGGCTCTAAACTAGGGGTCTCAAACACGCGGGCCGCATGCGGCCCCTGAGGCAGGCATCTGCGGCCCGCGGTGCACCACATGTCTCACTCCCTGAGGCAGGGGGAAGGCACGCATTCAGAGCGGCGATGGCATTGGCTGTTCTGTGTGCACACACTGCACAGGACGAGGTCACAGGAGAGGGAGAAGTCAGGGGTCACATGATCAGGGGCTTCAGTGTGTGCAGGACGCTGCTGTCTGTGTGCTGGTTGTCATGGTACTGGTTGAAGGTAAGTTTATGCGTGGGGTCAGTAGGGGCTTACAGGGTGGATGGAGTATGGATGTGGATGAGTATTCGAGGTGTGTGGAGCCCTGTGTGTATGAGGTGTACGGAGTGGAGCCCTGTGTGTACGAGGTTTAGGGAGCGGAGCCCTGTGTGTACGAGGTGTATGGAGCGGAGCCCCGTGTGTACGAGGTGTATGGAGCGGAGCCCCGTGTGTACGAGGTGTACGGAGCGGAGCTGCGTGGGTACAAGGTGTGCGGAGCCGCGCATGTACGGGGTGTATTAAGTTTGAAAGGAATGCGGCCCCCTAGCTCAAATTTTTTTTTATGTGCGGCCCATTTACTCTGCCGAGTTTGAGACCCCTAAACGAACTGCTGCTTCTGCTCCTACAATTGTTGGATAGTTGATACAATAAGTTTTCAATTGTTCAGCTGAAACTAACGAGGCCTAGAAAGGTATAGAAGAACATTAATTTATTTAATATCAGTGTTTTACAGAAGATCGCATGTATTTAGATATAAAGCAATGAATCTGGATCTTCTCGGCAGCGGGCACAATGGCTTAGTGGAGACACCATCTTTCCCGTATACCAGCAGTTACAGAGAAGCTGTTGGGCTGGGAGAGCACAACTGATGTGTTATTATGTTCTTACAATGATGCCTCTGTTCCTTTCTCCTAAAGCGGAGGCTCGTGAACACGCCCAGAGAGCTGCCGGCTTGTATTAGCTTGCTGTCTACTGTTTCCTGAAGTGTCAGAATGTTGCCTTCACAAGGATCAACTTCAACAGCTTTCCCCTAATAAACGGCATCCAGCAATATTGTCCACTTACATGAAACATTTGCAATGTGTTAACTCTGCACCTCTTTTTTTCTTTTCCAGAGACATATTCTTTGGGCCAAAGATTTCTTTTGTGATTCCTTGTAACACCCACTGAAAACAACATCGCAATGTGACAGAGAAAGACAATGAGTGACACGGAAAATGAGAAGAACATACAGAGAAATACCTCTATATTTACCATTGTTTTCTGCCTTCAATACCAAAGTTTTATCTTTGATACATTTTGACAAATGATGACATTTTCTCACAAATTATTCTGCATTTATGTATGACAGATTACCGAAAAGCATCAGGCCATACTTACCGATGTATAACACTACATGCACTTAGAAAAGTTTTGACCTGTCAGAATGGTGGAATTTATCAGGTGGGTAAGCAAAAAAAGCTTTGTGCAGTGAGCAAAGGGTGAGGTTTAGGAAGACGGCGGCAAATGTTATTCTCCTAAATAATTCAATGAAGAGTTTCTTGGATTGTGTTATCCAAATATATTTTAAAAAAACATTGTTAACATTTGGAAGGTATTAAAAATCTACTGCAGCTTAGTTTAACCTTTTCAATAGATAGCACAGTATATACAGAAAGTATGGTACATACCATTTATACCTGTGTATAAAGTAGCTGCAATTTTGCAGTTTCTCAAACTACTTCATTGTTCAGTGCCAGCCAGAACCAACAGTTTCAGACATCTTAAGCATTTCTTCTCAGTTTGCCGTACTGGATTTTTCAGGTGGCATGGGTGTAACCAATATGGGCAGGAGAGGTGAAGGGGCATTTCCTTTTCTGAGAAGGGAAACCTACCTTCACCTCTGCCAAGTGAATACCTGAGTATCCCTAATACATGTAAATATGTGTAATATATCTTATCATAATGTATTTTTGTCCACTTTTTAGCCTCTTCTCCTAATCCCTCAGCTCATTAATTATTCAGAAATTCAGATAAAAACTTGATCATCACTCATAGATCAGATTACAGCTGCCTATTGACATCTATGGAGAAGAAAGGGTGAAGGAAAGGAGCATAGTGAGAGAGTTAGGCAGCGACATTCACAGTAAAGGTGATTCTCCTTTCTTGTATGT
Organism: Dendrobates tinctorius; assembly: GCF_039654945.1. Taxonomy (NCBI): domain Eukaryota; kingdom Metazoa; phylum Chordata; class Amphibia; order Anura; family Dendrobatidae; genus Dendrobates; species Dendrobates tinctorius. The sequence goes on along the minus strand of NW_027361676.1, from coordinate 49,881,308 downwards.
GTTTTATCTCCCACGACTGCTGGATTCACAGCTACACTGGTCAGTGATGATGTATACTGTCATCCACGGTTATGTGCCTTCTGAAGGTTTGCTACAGAAACACAGCAAAGCAGGAGAAAATTAGAGAAATCATAGAAGCTAGTTTCCATCTACCAGCTCAGAGACAACTATAAATTTAGAGATGAACCCTAAAGAGAGAAAACTTGTGAAAATGTACACTCCACACAAGAGCTTATTGTGAAAATTCACGTCAATAAAACAGCTATGCTTTAAACAGAACTTGTCACTAAATCAAAAGTGGCTAGTTTTTGCTCTTATTTTATTACTGTTCCTCCTGAGAAACGTTTATTTGCTTTTTGATTTAAATCCAACATGTGGTTTCAGAGATATGGTCCCTTTTGTTAAGTGCTAATTTTATGATCTTTACCATGGGCGGCGGGGAAATTTAAAAACTGCTCACTTTTGACTTTGTGTTAGGTCTTCTTAAAGTGTCTTACTACCTTTGCCCACTTTCTAGTAGAATTTCTTGACATGCTTTACTGTGGGGAATATGTTACTATTAAGTCGTTATTAAGTCAAATTGTGGCTGTTGACTTGTAAATAGCAGAGTCATTTTTGTAGCACATAGTCATCATATTATTGCTTGCTCTGTCCCTTATTTATTCATTATAAATCAATTTATGTACTCTGTTACATCTCTTATGTATAATAAACCTTTACACAGCAGGACTCATGGCATTCATTAGCAATGGAATTGAACAACATTTCTACATTTAAGGGTAAATTTCAGTTGATTTCTTCGGCAGTGATGACCTCTGCTGGCAAAATGTGCATACTATTCAGTACTAATTCACCCTTTTGTAATAGGAAATGGTTATTAGAAGTAGTTTAATTGTCCTACTGCATTTTATAAACAGATTTGCGCAGAGCCCTATTTATCATCACATAGTTTGTAAAAATAGCTGTATGTAGGTCAACCTATAATTATATGCAGTGATAAAATGCAGGAACTAAAGGAGCACAAGGACAAATGTCAGGGAAAAGAGTTCTCGTGAAACTCGTTGCCTCCCAGCTGTCTGCACTGGCCGCTGGGGTAAGATGTTAGAGTCAGCGCTCGGGAGGAAGTGGGACCAGTGTCTGTCGGACACGGCTGTCAAATTCGGTGCTCGCCTGGGACTGGGGATTGTATTTTCCATCGAATTCTTTAAGAGAAAGACGTGGCCCATTGTGTTCTCCTCTGGGATTGGCTTGGACATGGCATTCTTAAACTGCCAGAATGACTTCCCATCTCCGTACCTTCTTCACGGCAAGTTTGTCAAAGATCAGTGACCCCATGTGGTCAGTTGGACGTCCAGACCCTGCACTTGAGCCTCCGGACCCCGCACTCTAGCCTCCGGACCGGTCTTTGCCTTTCTGGTTTGTTTTATATTTTCTGTCTTTACAATTTAGGGGAATAAAGATTTAAAAATCTGAAAAAAAAAATGTCAGGGAAAATGGAATGGGTATTTGGAATTTCTCCATTGGTAGATAAGCTGTATAGGATGTACAGATATCAAAAGACTGACCATCACTTCCAAACAGAATACTGGTCTGAACAGGTGTGTTATGATTGAGTCACCGTAGGAGGCAAAAACAGAAATGCTAGCTAAGTCCTGAAAACCAGAGAAGTTGGCAACTATCAGATTGCAGACCCCTGAACCTATCAATACAACTAGCAGTAGCCGTGGGGGGTTCCTACGATGACCTAGACCCCTCGATCACAGCCGGAGAGATACATAGGCCTAAAGAAGGAAAGGGGAAATCTAACTGCCCCAGAGCAGACCCCAAAGCAATAGGCAGCCCCCCACATATAATGACGGTGAAGCAAGATGAAAACACTTAGGCTGGTTTCACATTAGCGCTTTTGTGCGCAGCGCATCGGGCGCACCAGTGCGCATGCGCACTGCGCACCTATATTTTACATGATGTGCGCATGGTCTTGCGCATATTTGCGCTTTCGTGCGCATGCGTTTTTTTGTCTTTTGCGCCAGGCGCGTCAGACGCAACATGTTGCATTTTTGGTTCCGCCCTGTCTCGTTAAAACAACGCATGCGCACGGAATGCGCACGGAATGCGCAAAAACACCACATTGGAGCCTATGGGAGCGCAATACTTGCGCATGGTCTTGCGTTTTTATGCGCATGCGTTTTTTACATAAACATGACTGAAATTTGGTCTAGACAGTAAAAAAACAAAATTGAACCAAGGTGATAAAATGGTGTGGGCACTGGGATTCCACAATACTTTAAGGATTGCTCACTAGTGGACACACAGCACAAGCTGCACCAATGTAAGTATGAAAAACCTAATGTCTGGCTGAAATTTCAATACATTTCTATGTACTTATGTCTCTTTTTTTTTTTATTGCAGCATGTCTTCATCTGGTGAAGAATATGTCCCCGGGACAGGGCAAGAGGCAGAAGAAGTGAGTACTATGCTTCCGTATGGATTTGAAAAAATAAACACATGTGATTAATTTTTTTGGTTTAATTTTCAGAGCTCATCCTCCATCATGCCACCACCACCGGAGGAACGGCAGGAGCAGCAAGGCCAAGTGCGGGCGGGTAGACGTGATGTAAGTACAGACGGACTGTTTTTTTTTTTTTTTTTACTTATTTTCTAGTCTGGTTTTTTTTTTTTTTTTTTTTTTTTTGGTATTTTTTAATTTTATTTTTTTTAAATTTTCATGGTTGTTTTTTTCGATGTTTGTTGTTTTTTTCCATTTATTTCCATTTAAAACAAATAATTTTTTCATGGATTGTTTATCAATATCTAGGGCTCAAAGTGTGTATGTGTGTGTGTGTGTTTGTGTGTGTGTGTATGTTTGTTTGTTTGGGTATATGGGCACGGGACTATGGGATGGAGGATATATATGATGGGTATATGGGCATGGGATAGAGGATATGTATGATGGTATATGGGCACGGGACTATGGGATGGCGAACATGTATCATGTGTATATGGGCACAGGCATATGAGATGGCGAATATGTATGATGGGTATATGGGCACAGGACTATGGGATGGAGGATATGTATGATGGAATATGGGCACGGGACTATGGGATGGAGGATATATATGATGGGTATATGGGCATGGGATGGAGGATATGTATGATGGTATATGGGCACGGGACTATGGGATGGCGAATATGTATGATGGGTATATGGGCACAGGCATATGGGATGGCGAATATGTATGATGGGTATATGGGCACAGGACTATGGGATGGAGGATATGTATGATGGAATATGGGCACGGGACTATGGGATGGAGGATAATTTTAAATTTATATAACTAACCACAGTTAGTTACTATGCCCGGGCAGCGCCGGGCTCTTCAGCTAGTTATCGATATTTTTTTTTTTTAAATCTTTCAAAGATTAATGTTTGTCTTTCTTTTCTAGGCTCCACAGCGGGAGGAGGACCTCGCCCTGGACAACGACGAGCTCATCCGTCTAGTCCAGGAGCGAGTCCCGTTGTGGGACACCCGTCACCAACTGCACTCGGACAACGTGGTGATCCGGCGGCTCTGGAACGAGGTGGCCGCATCGCTGATGGATGGCTGGGACAATGCCTCTCCCCGGGTCCGCAAGGATTTTCGTAAGTATTTAAATGCAGTGTGATGCAGCAGTGATCTTGGCCGGGATCACCCAACTGTGTGTGATGCTATTAACTCCATGGAGTTTCTATCATCACACACAGTTGGATGATCACAGCCTCCAGTGCATAGTCTTACTTTTTTTCTTTTTTTTTTTTTTTCCATCACAG